>NW_026112570.1:0-91418 GCF_024323335.1 Lathyrus oleraceus
AACTCATCCAAATGATGAATCGCTTTGGATGGTGACGGTGATTACGAAGAGCCAAAACCTAGTCTTTCTCCTCAAGTTCAACCAAAACACAGAATTACTTATTTTGAACCTGAACGGTTTTCTTCTTCGCAGAGTGTACTTTCAAGAAGTTCTTGAACATAAATTCACAACTCACGAATACCCGGCGAACTCATCCAAATGAATGAATCGGCTTTGGATGGGTGACGAAATTACAAAAAGCAAAACTAGTCTTTCTCCTCAAGTTCAACCAAACAAAGAATTACTTATTTTGAACCTGAACGGGTTTCTTCTTCGCAGAGTGTACTTTCAAGAAGTTCTTGAACATAAATTCACAACTCACCGAATACCCGGCGAACTCATCCAAATGAATGAATCGCTTTGGATGGTGACGGTGATTACGAAGAGCCAAAACCTAGTCTTTCTCCTCAAGTTCAACCCAAAACAAGAAATTACTTATTTTGAACCTGAACGGGTTCTTCTTCGCAGAGTGTACTTTCAAGAAGTTCTTGAACATAAATTCACAACTCACCGAATACCCGGGCGAACTCATCCAAATGAATGAATCGGCTTTGGATGGTGACGGTGATTACGAAGCCAAAACCTAGTCTTTCTCCTCAAGTTCAACCCAAAACAAAGAAATTACTTATTTTGAACTGAACGGTTTCTTCTTCGCAGAGTGTACTTTCAAGAAGTTCTTGAACATAAATTCACAACTCACCGAATACCCGGGCGAACTCATCCAAATGAATGAATCGGCTTTGGATGGTGACGGTGATTACGAAGAGCCAAAACCTAGTCTTTCTCCTCAAGTTCAACCCAAAACAAAGAAATTACTTATTTTGAACCTGAACGGGTTTCTTCTTCGCAGAGTGTACTTTCAAGAAGTTCTTGAACATAAGTCACAACTCACCGAATACCCGGCGAACTCATCCAAATGAATGAATCGGCTTTGGATGGTGACGGTGATTACGAAGAGCCAAACCTAGTCTTTCTCCTCAAGTCCAACCCAAAACAAAGAAATTACTTATTTGAACCTGAACGGGTTTCTTCTTCGCAGAGTGTACTTTCAAGAAGTTCTTGAACATAAATTACAACTCACCGAATACCCGGGCGAACTCATCCAAATGAATGAATCGGCTTTGGATGGTGACGGTGATTACGAAGAGCCAAAACCTAGTCTTCCTCCTCAAGTTCAACCCAAAACAAAGAAATTACTTATTTTGAACCTGAACGGTTTCTTCTTCGCAAAGTGTACTTTCAAGAAGTTCTTGAACATAAATTCACAACTCACCGAATACCCGGGCGAACTCATCCAAATGAATGAATCGGCTTTGGATGGTGACGGTGATTACGAAGAGCCAAAACCTAGTCTTTCTCCTCAAGTTCAACCCAAAACAAAGAAATTACTTATTTTGAACCTGAACGGTTTCTTCTTCGCAGAGTGTACTTTCAAGAAGTTCTTGAACATAAATTCACAACTCACCGAATATCCGGGCGAACTCATCCAAATGAATGAATCGGCTTTGGATGGTGACGGTGATTACGAAGAGCCAAAACCTAGTCTTTCTCCTCAAGTTCAACCCAAAACAAAGAAATTACTTATTTTGAACCTGAACGGGTTTCTTCTTCGCAGAGTGTACTTTCAAGAAGTTCTTGAACATAAATTCACAACTCACCGAATATCCGGGCGAACTCATCCAAATGAATGAATCGGCTTTGGATGGTGACGGTGATTACGAAGAGCCAAAACCTAGTCTTTCTCCTCAAGTTCAACCCAAAACAAAGAAATTACTTATTTTGAACCTGAACGGGTTTCTTCTTCGCAGAGTGTACTTTCAAGAAGTTCTTGAACATAAATTCACAACTCACCGAATACCCGGCGAACTCATCCAAATGAATGAATCGGCTTTGGATGGTGACGGTGATTACGAAGAGCCAAAACCTAGTCTTTCTCCTCAAGTTCAACCCAAAACAAAGAAATTACTTATTTTGAACCTGAACGGGTTTCTTCTTCGCAGAGTGTACTTTCAAGAAGTTCTTGAACATAAATTCACAACTCACCGAATACCCGGCGAACTCATCCAAATGAATGAATCGGCTTTGGATGGTGACGGTGATTACGAAGAGCCAAAACCTAGTCTTTCTCCTCAAGTTCAACCCAAAACAAAGAAATTACTTATTTTGAACCTGAACGGGTTTCTTCTTCGCAGAGTGTACTTTCAAGAAGTTCTTGAACATAAATTCACAACTCACCGAATACCCGGGCGAACTCATCCAAATGAATGAATCGGCTTTGGATGGTGACGGTGATTACGAAGAGCCAAAACCTAGTCTTTCTCCTCAAGTTCAACCCAAAACAAAGAAATTACTTATTTTGAACCTGAACGGGTTTCTTCTTCGCAGAGTGTACTTTCAAGAAGTTCTTGAACATAAATTCACAACTCACCGAATACCCGGGCGAACTCATCCAAATGAATGAATCGGCTTTGGATGGTGACGGTGATTACGAAGAGCCAAAACCTAGTCTTTCTCCTCAAGTTCAACCCAAAACAAAGAAATTACTTATTTTGAACCTGAACGGGTTTCTTCTTCGCAGAGTGTACTTTCAAGAAGTTCTTGAACATAAATTCACAACTCACCGAATACCCGGCGAACTCATCCAAATGAATGAATCGGCTTTGGATGGTGACGGTGATTACGAAGAGCCAAAACCTAGTCTTTCTCCTCAAGTTCAACCCAAAACAAAGAAATTACTTATTTTGAACCTGAACGGGTTTCTTCTTCGCAGAGTGTACTTTCAAGAAGTTCTTGAACATAAATTCACAACTCACCGAATACCCGGGCGAACTCATCCAAATGAATGAATCGGCTTTGGATGGTGACGGTGATTACGAAGAGCCAAAACCTAGTCTTTCTCCTCAAGTTCAACCCAAAACAAAGAAATTACTTATTTTGAACCTGAACGGGTTTCTTCTTCGCAGAGTGTACTTTCAAGAAGTTCTTGAACATAAATTCACAACTCACCGAATATCCGGCGAACTCATCCAAATGAATGAATCGGCTTTGGATGGTGACGGTGATTACGAAGAGCCAAAACCTAGTCTTTCTCCTCAAGTTCAACCCAAAACAAAGAAATTACTTATTTTGAACCTGAACGGGTTTCTTCTTCGCAGAGTGTACTTTCAAGAAGTTCTTGAACATAAATTCACAACTCACCGAATACCCGGCGAACTCATCCAAATGAATGAATCGGCTTTGGATGGTGACGGTGATTACGAAGAGCCAAAACCTAGTCTTTCTCCTCAAGTTCAACCCAAAACAAAGAAATTACTTATTTTGAACCTGAACGGGTTCTTCTTCGCAGAGTGTACTTTCAAGAAGTTCTTGAACATAAATTCACAACTCACCGAATATCCGGGCGAACTCATCCAAATGAATGAATCGGCTTTGGATGGTGACGGTGATTACGAAGAGCCAAAACCTAGTCTTTCTCCTCAAGTTCAACCCAAAACAAAGAAATTACTTATTTTGAACCTGAACGGGTTTCTTCTTCGCAGAGTGTACTTTCAAGAAGTTCTTGAACATAAATTCACAACTCACCGAATACCGGGCGAACTCATCCAAATGAATGAATCGGCTTTGGATGGTGACGGTGATTACGAAGAGCCAAAACCTAGTCTTTCTCCTCAAGTTCAACCCAAAACAAAGAAATTACTTATTTTGAACCTGAACGGGTTTTCTTCTTCGCAGAGTGTACTTTCAAGAAGTTCTTGAACATAAATTCACAACTCACCGAATACCCGGGCGAACTCATCCAAATGAATGAATCGGCTTTGGATGGTGACGGTGATTACGAAGAGCCAAAACCTAGTCTTTCTCCTCAAGTTCAACCCAAAACAAAGAAATTACTTATTTTGAACCTGAACGGGTTTCTTCTTCGCAGAGTGTACTTTCAAGAAGTTCTTGAACATAAATTCACAACTCACCGAATACCCGGGCGAACTCATCCAAATGAATGAATCGGCTTTGGATGGTGACGGTGATTACGAAGAGCCAAAACCTAGTCTTTCTCCTCAAGTTCAACCCAAAACAAAGAAATTACTTATTTTGAACCTGAACGGGTTTCTTCTTCGCAGAGTGTACTTTCAAGAAGTTCTTGAACATAAATTCACAACTCACCGAATACCCGGCGAACTCATCCAAATGAATGAATCGGCTTTGGATGGTGACGGTGATTACGAAGAGCCAAAACCTAGTCTTTCTCCTCAAGTTCAACCCAAAACAAAGAAATTACTTATTTTGAACCTGAACGGGTTTCTTCTTCGCAGAGTGTACTTTCAAGAAGTTCTTGAACATAAATTCACAACTCACCGAATACCCGGGCGAACTCATCCAAATGAATGAATCGGCTTTGGATGGTGACGGTGATTACGAAGAGCCAAAACCTAGTCTTTCTCCTCAAGTTCAACCCAAAACAAAGAAATTACTTATTTTGAACCTGAACGGGTTTCTTCTTCGCAGAGTGTACTTTCAAGAAGTTCTTGAACATAAATTCACAACTCACCGAATACCCGGCGAACTCATCCAAATGAATGAATCGGCTTTGGATGGTGACGGTGATTACGAAGAGCCAAAACCTAGTCTTTCTCCTCAAGTTCAACCCAAAACAAAGAAATTACTTATTTTGAACCTGAACGGGTTTCTTCTTCGCAGAGTGTACTTTCAAGAAGTTCTTGAACATAAATTCACAACTCACCGAATACCCGGGCGAACTCATCCAAATGAATGAATCGGCTTTGGATGGTGACGGTGATTACGAAGAGCCAAAACCTAGTCTTTCTCCTCAAGTTCAACCCAAAACAAAGAAATTACTTATTTTGAACCTGAACGGGTTTCTTCTTCGCAGAGTGTACTTTCAAGAAGTTCTTGAACATAAATTCACAACTCACCGAATACCCGGGCGAACTCATCCAAATGAATGAATCGGCTTTGGATGGTGACGGTGATTACGAAGAGCCAAAACCTAGTCTTTCTCCTCAAGTTCAACCCAAAACAAAGAAATTACTTATTTTGAACCTGAACGGGTTTCTTCTTCGCAGAGTGTACTTTCAAGAAGTTCTTGAACATAAATTCACAACTCACCGAATACCCGGGCGAACTCATCCAAATGAATGAATCGGCTTTGGATGGTGACGGTGATTACGAAGAGCCAAAACCTAGTCTTTCTCCTCAAGTTCAACCCAAAACAAAGAAATTACTTATTTTGAACCTGAACGGGTTTCTTCTTCGCAGAGTGTACTTTCAAGAAGTTCTTGAACATAAATTCACAACTCACCGAATACCCGGGCGAACTCATCCAAATGAATGAATCGGCTTTGGATGGTGACGGTGATTACGAAGAGCCAAAACCTAGTCTTTCTCCTCAAGTTCAACCCAAAACAAAGAAATTACTTATTTTGAACCTGAACGGGTTTCTTCTTCGCAGAGTGTACTTTCAAGAAGTTCTTGAACATAAATTCACAACTCACCGAATACCCGGGCGAACTCATCCAAATGAATGAATCGGCTTTGGATGGTGACGGTGATTACGAAGAGCCAAAACCTAGTCTTTCTCCTCAAGTTCAACCCAAAACAAAGAAATTACTTATTTTGAACCTGAACGGGTTTCTTCTTCGCAGAGTGTACTTTCAAGAAGTTCTTGAACATAAATTCACAACTCACCGAATACCCGGGCGAACTCATCCAAATGAATGAATCGGCTTTGGATGGTGACGGTGATTACGAAGAGCCAAAACCTAGTCTTTCTCCTCAAGTTCAACCCAAAACAAAGAAATTACTTATTTTGAACCTGAACGGGTTTCTTCTTCGCAGAGTGTACTTTCAAGAAGTTCTTGAACATAAATTCACAACTCACCGAATACCCGGGCGAACTCATCCAAATGAATGAATCGGCTTTGGATGGTGACGGTGATTACGAAGAGCCAAAACCTAGTCTTTCTCCTCAAGTTCAACCCAAAACAAAGAAATTACTTATTTTGAACCTGAACGGGTTTCTTCTTCGCAGAGTGTACTTTCAAGAAGTTCTTGAACATAAATTCACAACTCACCGAATACCGGGCGAACTCATCCAAATGAATGAATCGGCTTTGGATGGTGACGGTGATTACGAAGAGCCAAAACCTAGTCTTTCTCCTCAAGTTCAACCCAAAACAAAGAAATTACTTATTTTGAACCTGAACGGGTTTCTTCTTCGCAGAGTGTACTTTCAAGAAGTTCTTGAACATAAATTCACAACTCACCGAATACCCGGGCGAACTCATCCAAATGAATGAATCGGCTTTGGATGGTGACGGTGATTACGAAGAGCCAAAACCTAGTCTTTCTCCTCAAGTTCAACCCAAAACAAAGAAATTACTTATTTTGAACCTGAACGGGTTTCTTCTTCGCAGAGTGTACTTTCAAGAAGTTCTTGAACATAAATTCACAACTCACCGAATACCCGGGCGAACTCATCCAAATGAATGAATCGGCTTTGGATGGTGACGGTGATTACGAAGAGCCAAAACCTAGTCTTTCTCCTCAAGTTCAACCCAAAACAAAGAAATTACTTATTTTGAACCTGAACGGGTTTCTTCTTCGCAGAGTGTACTTTCAAGAAGTTCTTGAACATAAATTCACAACTCACCGAATACCCGGCGAACTCATCCAAATGAATGAATCGGCTTTGGATGGTGACGGTGATTACGAAGAGCCAAAACCTAGTCTTTCTCCTCAAGTTCAACCCAAAACAAAGAAATTACTTATTTTGAACCTGAACGGGTTTCTTCTTCGCAGAGTGTACTTTCAAGAAGTTCTTGAACATAAATTCACAACTCACCGAATACCCGGGCGAACTCATCCAAATGAATGAATCGGCTTTGGATGGTGACGGTGATTACGAAGAGCCAAAACCTAGTCTTTCTCCTCAAGTTCAACCCAAAACAAAGAAATTACTTATTTTGAACCTGAACGGGTTTCTTCTTCGCAGAGTGTACTTTCAAGAAGTTCTTGAACATAAATTCACAACTCACCGAATATCCGGGCGAACTCATCCAAATGAATGAATCGGCTTTGGATGGTGACGGTGATTACGAAGAGCCAAAACCTAGTCTTTCTCCTCAAGTTCAACCCAAAACAAAGAAATTACTTATTTTGAACCTGAACGGGTTTCTTCTTCGCAGAGTGTACTTTCAAGAAGTTCTTGAACATAAATTCACAACTCACCGAATACCCGGGCGAACTCATCCAAATGAATGAATCGGCTTTGGATGGTGACGGTGATTACGAAGAGCCAAAACCTAGTCTTTCTCCTCAAGTTCAACCCAAAACAAAGAAATTACTTATTTTGAACCTGAACGGGTTTCTTCTTCGCAGAGTGTACTTTCAAGAAGTTCTTGAACATAAATTCACAACTCACCGAATACCCGGGCGAACTCATCCAAATGAATGAATCGGCTTTGGATGGTGACGGTGATTACGAAGAGCCAAAACCTAGTCTTTCTCCTCAAGTTCAACCCAAAACAAAGAAATTACTTATTTTGAACCTGAACGGGTTTCTTCTTCGCAGAGTGTACTTTCAAGAAGTTCTTGAACATAAATTCACAACTCACCGAATACCCGGCGAACTCATCCAAATGAATGAATCGGCTTTGGATGGTGACGGTGATTACGAAGAGCCAAAACCTAGTCTTTCTCCTCAAGTTCAACCCAAAACAAAGAAATTACTTATTTTGAACCTGAACGGGTTTCTTCTTCGCAGAGTGTACTTTCAAGAAGTTCTTGAACATAAATTCACAACTCACCGAATACCCGGGCGAACTCATCCAAATGAATGAATCGGCTTTGGATGGTGACGGTGATTACGAAGAGCCAAAACCTAGTCTTTCTCCTCAAGTTCAACCCAAAACAAAGAAATTACTTATTTTGAACCTGAACGGGTTTCTTCTTCGCAGAGTGTACTTTCAAGAAGTTCTTGAACATAAATTCACAACTCACCGAATACCCGGGCGAACTCATCCAAATGAATGAATCGGCTTTGGATGGTGACGGTGATTACGAAGAGCCAAAACCTAGTCTTTCTCCTCAAGTTCAACCCAAAACAAAGAAATTACTTATTTTGAACCTGAACGGGTTTCTTCTTCGCAGAGTGTACTTTCAAGAAGTTCTTGAACATAAATTCACAACTCACCGAATACCCGGGCGAACTCATCCAAATGAATGAATCGGCTTTGGATGGTGACGGTGATTACGAAGAGCCAAAACCTAGTCTTTCTCCTCAAGTTCAACCCAAAACAAAGAAATTACTTATTTTGAACCTGAACGGGTTTCTTCTTCGCAGAGTGTACTTTCAAGAAGTTCTTGAACATAAATTCACAACTCACCGAATACCCGGGCGAACTCATCCAAATGAATGAATCGGCTTTGGATGGTGACGGTGATTACGAAGAGCCAAAACCTAGTCTTTCTCCTCAAGTTCAACCCAAAACAAAGAAATTACTTATTTTGAACCTGAACGGGTTTCTTCTTCGCAGAGTGTACTTTCAAGAAGTTCTTGAACATAAATTCACAACTCACCGAATACCCGGGCGAACTCATCCAAATGAATGAATCGGCTTTGGATGGTGACGGTGATTACGAAGAGCCAAAACCTAGTCTTTCTCCTCAAGTTCAACCCAAAACAAAGAAATTACTTATTTTGAACCTGAACGGGTTTCTTCTTCGCAGAGTGTACTTTCAAGAAGTTCTTGAACATAAATTCACAACTCACCGAATACCCGGGCGAACTCATCCAAATGAATGAATCGGCTTTGGATGGTGACGGTGATTACGAAGAGCCAAAACCTAGTCTTTCTCCTCAAGTTCAACCCAAAACAAAGAAATTACTTATTTTGAACCTGAACGGGTTTCTTCTTCGCAGAGTGTACTTTCAAGAAGTTCTTGAACATAAATTCACAACTCACCGAATACCCGGGCGAACTCATCCAAATGAATGAATCGGCTTTGGATGGTGACGGTGATTACGAAGAGCCAAAACCTAGTCTTTCTCCTCAAGTTCAACCCAAAACAAAGAAATTACTTATTTTGAACCTGAACGGGTTTCTTCTTCGCAGAGTGTACTTTCAAGAAGTTCTTGAACATAAATTCACAACTCACCGAATACCCGGGCGAACTCATCCAAATGAATGAATCGGCTTTGGATGGTGACGGTGATTACGAAGAGCCAAAACCTAGTCTTTCTCCTCAAGTTCAACCCAAAACAAAGAAATTACTTATTTTGAACCTGAACGGGTTTCTTCTTCGCAGAGTGTACTTTCAAGAAGTTCTTGAACATAAATTCACAACTCACCGAATACCCGGGCGAACTCATCCAAATGAATGAATCGGCTTTGGATGGTGACGGTGATTACGAAGAGCCAAAACCTAGTCTTTCTCCTCAAGTTCAACCCAAAACAAAGAAATTACTTATTTTGAACCTGAACGGGTTTCTTCTTCGCAGAGTGTACTTTCAAGAAGTTCTTGAACATAAATTCACAACTCACCGAATACCCGGGCGAACTCATCCAAATGAATGAATCGGCTTTGGATGGTGACGGTGATTACGAAGAGCCAAAACCTAGTCTTTCTCCTCAAGTTCAACCCAAAACAAAGAAATTACTTATTTTGAACCTGAACGGGTTTCTTCTTCGCAGAGTGTACTTTCAAGAAGTTCTTGAACATAAATTCACAACTCACCGAATACCCGGGCGAACTCATCCAAATGAATGAATCGGCTTTGGATGGTGACGGTGATTACGAAGAGCCAAAACCTAGTCTTTCTCCTCAAGTTCAACCCAAAACAAAGAAATTACTTATTTTGAACCTGAACGGGTTTCTTCTTCGCAGAGTGTACTTTCAAGAAGTTCTTGAACATAAATTCACAACTCACCGAATACCCGGGCGAACTCATCCAAATGAATGAATCGGCTTTGGATGGTGACGGTGATTACGAAGAGCCAAAACCTAGTCTTTCTCCTCAAGTTCAACCCAAAACAAAGAAATTACTTATTTTGAACCTGAACGGTTTCTTCTTCGCAGAGTGTACTTTCAAGAAGTTCTTGAACATAAATTCACAACTCACCGAATACCCGGGCGAACTCATCCAAATGAATGAATCGGCTTTGGATGGTGACGGTGATTACGAAGAGCCAAAACCTAGTCTTTCTCCTCAAGTTCAACCCAAAACAAAGAAATTACTTATTTTGAACCTGAACGGGTTTCTTCTTCGCAGAGTGTACTTTCAAGAAGTTCTTGAACATAAATTCACAACTCACCGAATACCCGGCGAACTCATCCAAATGAATGAATCGGCTTTGGATGGTGACGGTGATTACGAAGAGCCAAAACCTAGTCTTTCTCCTCAAGTTCAACCCAAAACAAAGAAATTACTTATTTTGAACCTGAACGGGTTTCTTCTTCGCAGAGTGTACTTTCAAGAAGTTCTTGAACATAAATTCACAACTCACCGAATACCCGGGCGAACTCATCCAAATGAATGAATCGGCTTTGGATGGTGACGGTGATTACGAAGAGCCAAAACCTAGTCTTTCTCCTCAAGTTCAACCCAAAACAAAGAAATTACTTATTTTGAACCTGAACGGGTTTCTTCTTCGCAGAGTGTACTTTCAAGAAGTTCTTGAACATAAATTCACAACTCACCGAATACCCGGCGAACTCATCCAAATGAATGAATCGGCTTTGGATGGTGACGGTGATTACGAAGAGCCAAAACCTAGTCTTTCTCCTCAAGTTCAACCCAAAACAAAGAAATTACTTATTTTGAACCTGAACGGGTTTCTTCTTCGCAGAGTGTACTTTCAAGAAGTTCTTGAACATAAATTCACAACTCACCGAATACCCGGGCGAACTCATCCAAATGAATGAATCGGCTTTGGATGGTGACGGTGATTACGAAGAGCCAAAACCTAGTCTTTCTCCTCAAGTTCAACCCAAAACAAAGAAATTACTTATTTTGAACCTGAACGGGTTTCTTCTTCGCAGAGTGTACTTTCAAGAAGTTCTTGAACATAAATTCACAACTCACCGAATACCCGGGCGAACTCATCCAAATGAATGAATCGGCTTTGGATGGTGACGGTGATTACGAAGAGCCAAAACCTAGTCTTTCTCCTCAAGTTCAACCCAAAACAAAGAAATTACTTATTTTGAACCTGAACGGGTTTCTTCTTCGCAGAGTGTACTTTCAAGAAGTTCTTGAACATAAATTCACAACTCACCGAATACCGGGCGAACTCATCCAAATGAATGAATCGGCTTTGGATGGTGACGGTGATTACGAAGAGCCAAAACCTAGTCTTTCTCCTCAAGTTCAACCCAAAACAAAGAAATTACTTATTTTGAACCTGAACGGGTTTCTTCTTCGCAGAGTGTACTTTCAAGAAGTTCTTGAACATAAATTCACAACTCACCGAATACCCGGGCGAACTCATCCAAATGAATGAATCGGCTTTGGATGGTGACGGTGATTACGAAGAGCCAAAACCTAGTCTTTCTCCTCAAGTTCAACCCAAAACAAAGAAATTACTTATTTTGAACCTGAACGGGTTTCTTCTTCGCAGAGTGTACTTTCAAGAAGTTCTTGAACATAAATTCACAACTCACCGAATACCCGGGCGAACTCATCCAAATGAATGAATCGGCTTTGGATGGTGACGGTGATTACGAAGAGCCAAAACCTAGTCTTTCTCCTCAAGTTCAACCCAAAACAAAGAAATTACTTATTTTGAACCTGAACGGGTTTCTTCTTCGCAGAGTGTACTTTCAAGAAGTTCTTGAACATAAATTCACAACTCACCGAATACCCGGCGAACTCATCCAAATGAATGAATCGGCTTTGGATGGTGACGGTGATTACGAAGAGCCAAAACCTAGTCTTTCTCCTCAAGTTCAACCCAAAACAAAGAAATTACTTATTTTGAACCTGAACGGGTTTCTTCTTCGCAGAGTGTACTTTCAAGAAGTTCTTGAACATAAATTCACAACTCACCGAATACCCGGGCGAACTCATCCAAATGAATGAATCGGCTTTGGATGGTGACGGTGATTACGAAGAGCCAAAACCTAGTCTTTCTCCTCAAGTTCAACCCAAAACAAAGAAATTACTTATTTTGAACCTGAACGGGTTTCTTCTTCGCAGAGTGTACTTTCAAGAAGTTCTTGAACATAAATTCACAACTCACCGAATACCCGGGCGAACTCATCCAAATGAATGAATCGGCTTTGGATGGTGACGGTGATTACGAAGAGCCAAAACCTAGTCTTTCTCCTCAAGTTCAACCCAAAACAAAGAAATTACTTATTTTGAACCTGAACGGGTTTCTTCTTCGCAGAGTGTACTTTCAAGAAGTTCTTGAACATAAATTCACAACTCACCGAATACCCGGGCGAACTCATCCAAATGAATGAATCGGCTTTGGATGGTGACGGTGATTACGAAGAGCCAAAACCTAGTCTTTCTCCTCAAGTTCAACCCAAAACAAAGAAATTACTTATTTTGAACCTGAACGGGTTTCTTCTTCGCAGAGTGTACTTTCAAGAAGTTCTTGAACATAAATTCACAACTCACCGAATACCCGGGCGAACTCATCCAAATGAATGAATCGGCTTTGGATGGTGACGGTGATTACGAAGAGCCAAAACCTAGTCTTTCTCCTCAAGTTCAACCCAAAACAAAGAAATTACTTATTTTGAACCTGAACGGGTTTCTTCTTCGCAGAGTGTACTTTCAAGAAGTTCTTGAACATAAATTCACAACTCACCGAATACCCGGGCGAACTCATCCAAATGAATGAATCGGCTTTGGATGGTGACGGTGATTACGAAGAGCCAAAACCTAGTCTTTCTCCTCAAGTTCAACCCAAAACAAAGAAATTACTTATTTTGAACCTGAACGGGTTTCTTCTTCGCAGAGTGTACTTTCAAGAAGTTCTTGAACATAAATTCACAACTCACCGAATACCCGGGCGAACTCATCCAAATGAATGAATCGGCTTTGGATGGTGACGGTGATTACGAAGAGCCAAAACCTAGTCTTTCTCCTCAAGTTCAACCCAAAACAAAGAAATTACTTATTTTGAACCTGAACGGGTTTCTTCTTCGCAGAGTGTACTTTCAAGAAGTTCTTGAACATAAATTCACAACTCACCGAATACCCGGGCGAACTCATCCAAATGAATGAATCGGCTTTGGATGGTGACGGTGATTACGAAGAGCCAAAACCTAGTCTTTCTCCTCAAGTTCAACCCAAAACAAAGAAATTACTTATTTTGAACCTGAACGGGTTTCTTCTTCGCAGAGTGTACTTTCAAGAAGTTCTTGAACATAAATTCACAACTCACCGAATACCCGGGCGAACTCATCCAAATGAATGAATCGGCTTTGGATGGTGACGGTGATTACGAAGAGCCAAAACCTAGTCTTTCTCCTCAAGTTCAACCCAAAACAAAGAAATTACTTATTTTGAACCTGAACGGGTTTCTTCTTCGCAGAGTGTACTTTCAAGAAGTTCTTGAACATAAATTCACAACTCACCGAATACCCGGGCGAACTCATCCAAATGAATGAATCGGCTTTGGATGGTGACGGTGATTACGAAGAGCCAAAACCTAGTCTTTCTCCTCAAGTTCAACCCAAAACAAAGAAATTACTTATTTTGAACCTGAACGGGTTTCTTCTTCGCAGAGTGTACTTTCAAGAAGTTCTTGAACATAAATTCACAACTCACCGAATACCCGGCGAACTCATCCAAATGAATGAATCGGCTTTGGATGGTGACGGTGATTACGAAGAGCCAAAACCTAGTCTTTCTCCTCAAGTTCAACCCAAAACAAAGAAATTACTTATTTTGAACCTGAACGGGTTTCTTCTTCGCAGAGTGTACTTTCAAGAAGTTCTTGAACATAAATTCACAACTCACCGAATACCCGGGCGAACTCATCCAAATGAATGAATCGGCTTTGGATGGTGACGGTGATTACGAAGAGCCAAAACCTAGTCTTTCTCCTCAAGTTCAACCCAAAACAAAGAAATTACTTATTTTGAACCTGAACGGGTTTCTTCTTCGCAGAGTGTACTTTCAAGAAGTTCTTGAACATAAATTCACAACTCACCGAATACCCGGGCGAACTCATCCAAATGAATGAATCGGCTTTGGATGGTGACGGTGATTACGAAGAGCCAAAACCTAGTCTTTCTCCTCAAGTTCAACCCAAAACAAAGAAATTACTTATTTTGAACCTGAACGGGTTTCTTCTTCGCAGAGTGTACTTTCAAGAAGTTCTTGAACATAAATTCACAACTCACCGAATACCCGGGCGAACTCATCCAAATGAATGAATCGGCTTTGGATGGTGACGGTGATTACGAAGAGCCAAAACCTAGTCTTTCTCCTCAAGTTCAACCCAAAACAAAGAAATTACTTATTTTGAACCTGAACGGGTTTCTTCTTCGCAGAGTGTACTTTCAAGAAGTTCTTGAACATAAATTCACAACTCACCGAATACCCGGGCGAACTCATCCAAATGAATGAATCGGCTTTGGATGGTGACGGTGATTACGAAGAGCCAAAACCTAGTCTTTCTCCTCAAGTTCAACCCAAAACAAAGAAATTACTTATTTTGAACCTGAACGGGTTTCTTCTTCGCAGAGTGTACTTTCAAGAAGTTCTTGAACATAAATTCACAACTCACCGAATACCCGGGCGAACTCATCCAAATGAATGAATCGGCTTTGGATGGTGACGGTGATTACGAAGAGCCAAAACCTAGTCTTTCTCCTCAAGTTCAACCCAAAACAAAGAAATTACTTATTTTGAACCTGAACGGGTTTCTTCTTCGCAGAGTGTACTTTCAAGAAGTTCTTGAACATAAATTCACAACTCACCGAATACCCGGGCGAACTCATCCAAATGAATGAATCGGCTTTGGATGGTGACGGTGATTACGAAGAGCCAAAACCTAGTCTTTCTCCTCAAGTTCAACCCAAAACAAAGAAATTACTTATTTTGAACCTGAACGGGTTTCTTCTTCGCAGAGTGTACTTTCAAGAAGTTCTTGAACATAAATTCACAACTCACCGAATACCCGGGCGAACTCATCCAAATGAATGAATCGGCTTTGGATGGTGACGGTGATTACGAAGAGCCAAAACCTAGTCTTTCTCCTCAAGTTCAACCCAAAACAAAGAAATTACTTATTTTGAACCTGAACGGGTTTCTTCTTCGCAGAGTGTACTTTCAAGAAGTTCTTGAACATAAATTCACAACTCACCGAATACCCGGGAACTCATCCAAATGAATGAATCGGCTTTGGATGGTGACGGTGATTACGAAGAGCCAAAACCTAGTCTTTCTCCTCAAGTTCAACCCAAAACAAAGAAATTACTTATTTTGAACCTGAACGGGTTTCTTCTTCGCAGAGTGTACTTTCAAGAAGTTCTTGAACATAAATTCACAACTCACCGAATACCCGGGCGAACTCATCCAAATGAATGAATCGGCTTTGGATGGTGACGGTGATTACGAAGAGCCAAAACCTAGTCTTTCTCCTCAAGTTCAACCCAAAACAAAGAAATTACTTATTTTGAACCTGAACGGGTTTCTTCTTCGCAGAGTGTACTTTCAAGAAGTTCTTGAACATAAATTCACAACTCACCGAATACCCGGGCGAACTCATCCAAATGAATGAATCGGCTTTGGATGGTGACGGTGATTACGAAGAGCCAAAACCTAGTCTTTCTCCTCAAGTTCAACCCAAAACAAAGAAATTACTTATTTTGAACCTGAACGGGTTTCTTCTTCGCAGAGTGTACTTTCAAGAAGTTCTTGAACATAAATTCACAACTCACCGAATACCCGGGCGAACTCATCCAAATGAATGAATCGGCTTTGGATGGTGACGGTGATTACGAAGAGCCAAAACCTAGTCTTTCTCCTCAAGTTCAACCCAAAACAAAGAAATTACTTATTTTGAACCTGAACGGGTTTCTTCTTCGCAGAGTGTACTTTCAAGAAGTTCTTGAACATAAATTCACAACTCACCGAATACCCGGGCGAACTCATCCAAATGAATGAATCGGCTTTGGATGGTGACGGTGATTACGAAGAGCCAAAACCTAGTCTTTCTCCTCAAGTTCAACCCAAAACAAAGAAATTACTTATTTTGAACCTGAACGGGTTTCTTCTTCGCAGAGTGTACTTTCAAGAAGTTCTTGAACATAAATTCACAACTCACCGAATACCCGGGCGAACTCATCCAAATGAATGAATCGGCTTTGGATGGTGACGGTGATTACGAAGAGCCAAAACCTAGTCTTTCTCCTCAAGTTCAACCCAAAACAAAGAAATTACTTATTTTGAACCTGAACGGGTTTCTTCTTCGCAGAGTGTACTTTCAAGAAGTTCTTGAACATAAATTCACAACTCACCGAATACCCGGGCGAACTCATCCAAATGAATGAATCGGCTTTGGATGGTGACGGTGATTACGAAGAGCCAAAACCTAGTCTTTCTCCTCAAGTTCAACCCAAAACAAAGAAATTACTTATTTTGAACCTGAACGGGTTTCTTCTTCGCAGAGTGTACTTTCAAGAAGTTCTTGAACATAAATTCACAACTCACCGAATACCCGGGCGAACTCATCCAAATGAATGAATCGGCTTTGGATGGTGACGGTGATTACGAAGAGCCAAAACCTAGTCTTTCTCCTCAAGTTCAACCCAAAACAAAGAAATTACTTATTTTGAACCTGAACGGGTTTCTTCTTCGCAGAGTGTACTTTCAAGAAGTTCTTGAACATAAATTCACAACTCACCGAATACCCGGGCGAACTCATCCAAATGAATGAATCGGCTTTGGATGGTGACGGTGATTACGAAGAGCCAAAACCTAGTCTTTCTCCTCAAGTTCAACCCAAAACAAAGAAATTACTTATTTTGAACCTGAACGGGTTTCTTCTTCGCAGAGTGTACTTTCAAGAAGTTCTTGAACATAAATTCACAACTCACCGAATACCCGGGCGAACTCATCCAAATGAATGAATCGGCTTTGGATGGTGACGGTGATTACGAAGAGCCAAAACCTAGTCTTTCTCCTCAAGTTCAACCCAAAACAAAGAAATTACTTATTTTGAACCTGAACGGGTTTCTTCTTCGCAGAGTGTACTTTCAAGAAGTTCTTGAACATAAATTCACAACTCACCGAATACCCGGGCGAACTCATCCAAATGAATGAATCGGCTTTGGATGGTGACGGTGATTACGAAGAGCCAAAACCTAGTCTTTCTCCTCAAGTTCAACCCAAAACAAAGAAATTACTTATTTTGAACCTGAACGGGTTTCTTCTTCGCAGAGTGTACTTTCAAGAAGTTCTTGAACATAAATTCACAACTCACCGAATACCCGGGCGAACTCATCCAAATGAATGAATCGGCTTTGGATGGTGACGGTGATTACGAAGAGCCAAAACCTAGTCTTTCTCCTCAAGTTCAACCCAAAACAAAGAAATTACTTATTTTGAACCTGAACGGGTTTCTTCTTCGCAGAGTGTACTTTCAAGAAGTTCTTGAACATAAATTCACAACTCACCGAATACCGGGCGAACTCATCCAAATGAATGAATCGGCTTTGGATGGTGACGGTGATTACGAAGAGCCAAAACCTAGTCTTTCTCCTCAAGTTCAACCCAAAACAAAGAAATTACTTATTTTGAACCTGAACGGGTTTCTTCTTCGCAGAGTGTACTTTCAAGAAGTTCTTGAACATAAATTCACAACTCACCGAATACCCGGGCGAACTCATCCAAATGAATGAATCGGCTTTGGATGGTGACGGTGATTACGAAGAGCCAAAACCTAGTCTTTCTCCTCAAGTTCAACCCAAAACAAAGAAATTACTTATTTTGAACCTGAACGGGTTTCTTCTTCGCAGAGTGTACTTTCAAGAAGTTCTTGAACATAAATTCACAACTCACCGAATACCCGGGCGAACTCATCCAAATGAATGAATCGGCTTTGGATGGTGACGGTGATTACGAAGAGCCAAAACCTAGTCTTTCTCCTCAAGTTCAACCCAAAACAAAGAAATTACTTATTTTGAACCTGAACGGGTTTCTTCTTCGCAGAGTGTACTTTCAAGAAGTTCTTGAACATAAATTCACAACTCACCGAATACCCGGGCGAACTCATCCAAATGAATGAATCGGCTTTGGATGGTGACGGTGATTACGAAGAGCCAAAACCTAGTCTTTCTCCTCAAGTTCAACCCAAAACAAAGAAATTACTTATTTTGAACCTGAACGGGTTTCTTCTTCGCAGAGTGTACTTTCAAGAAGTTCTTGAACATAAATTCACAACTCACCGAATACCCGGGCGAACTCATCCAAATGAATGAATCGGCTTTGGATGGTGACGGTGATTACGAAGAGCCAAAACCTAGTCTTTCTCCTCAAGTTCAACCCAAAACAAAGAAATTACTTATTTTGAACCTGAACGGGTTTCTTCTTCGCAGAGTGTACTTTCAAGAAGTTCTTGAACATAAATTCACAACTCACCGAATACCCGGGCGAACTCATCCAAATGAATGAATCGGCTTTGGATGGTGACGGTGATTACGAAGAGCCAAAACCTAGTCTTTCTCCTCAAGTTCAACCCAAAACAAAGAAATTACTTATTTTGAACCTGAACGGGTTTCTTCTTCGCAGAGTGTACTTTCAAGAAGTTCTTGAACATAAATTCACAACTCACCGAATACCCGGGCGAACTCATCCAAATGAATGAATCGGCTTTGGATGGTGACGGTGATTACGAAGAGCCAAAACCTAGTCTTTCTCCTCAAGTTCAACCCAAAACAAAGAAATTACTTATTTTGAACCTGAACGGGTTTCTTCTTCGCAGAGTGTACTTTCAAGAAGTTCTTGAACATAAATTCACAACTCACCGAATACCCGGGCGAACTCATCCAAATGAATGAATCGGCTTTGGATGGTGACGGTGATTACGAAGAGCCAAAACCTAGTCTTTCTCCTCAAGTTCAACCCAAAACAAAGAAATTACTTATTTTGAACCTGAACGGGTTTCTTCTTCGCAGAGTGTACTTTCAAGAAGTTCTTGAACATAAATTCACAACTCACCGAATACCCGGGCGAACTCATCCAAATGAATGAATCGGCTTTGGATGGTGACGGTGATTACGAAGAGCCAAAACCTAGTCTTTCTCCTCAAGTTCAACCCAAAACAAAGAAATTACTTATTTTGAACCTGAACGGGTTTCTTCTTCGCAGAGTGTACTTTCAAGAAGTTCTTGAACATAAATTCACAACTCACCGAATACCCGGGCGAACTCATCCAAATGAATGAATCGGCTTTGGATGGTGACGGTGATTACGAAGAGCCAAAACCTAGTCTTTCTCCTCAAGTTCAACCCAAAACAAAGAAATTACTTATTTTGAACCTGAACGGGTTTCTTCTTCGCAGAGTGTACTTTCAAGAAGTTCTTGAACATAAATTCACAACTCACCGAATACCCGGGCGAACTCATCCAAATGAATGAATCGGCTTTGGATGGTGACGGTGATTACGAAGAGCCAAAACCTAGTCTTTCTCCTCAAGTTCAACCCAAAACAAAGAAATTACTTATTTTGAACCTGAACGGGTTTCTTCTTCGCAGAGTGTACTTTCAAGAAGTTCTTGAACATAAATTCACAACTCACCGAATACCCGGGCGAACTCATCCAAATGAATGAATCGGCTTTGGATGGTGACGGTGATTACGAAGAGCCAAAACCTAGTCTTTCTCCTCAAGTTCAACCCAAAACAAAGAAATTACTTATTTTGAACCTGAACGGGTTTCTTCTTCGCAGAGTGTACTTTCAAGAAGTTCTTGAACATAAATTCACAACTCACCGAATACCCGGGCGAACTCATCCAAATGAATGAATCGGCTTTGGATGGTGACGGTGATTACGAAGAGCCAAAACCTAGTCTTTCTCCTCAAGTTCAACCCAAAACAAAGAAATTACTTATTTTGAACCTGAACGGGTTTCTTCTTCGCAGAGTGTACTTTCAAGAAGTTCTTGAACATAAATTCACAACTCACCGAATACCCGGGCGAACTCATCCAAATGAATGAATCGGCTTTGGATGGTGACGGTGATTACGAAGAGCCAAAACCTAGTCTTTCTCCTCAAGTTCAACCCAAAACAAAGAAATTACTTATTTTGAACCTGAACGGGTTTCTTCTTCGCAGAGTGTACTTTCAAGAAGTTCTTGAACATAAATTCACAACTCACCGAATACCCGGGCGAACTCATCCAAATGAATGAATCGGCTTTGGATGGTGACGGTGATTACGAAGAGCCAAAACCTAGTCTTTCTCCTCAAGTTCAACCCAAAACAAAGAAATTACTTATTTTGAACCTGAACGGGTTTCTTCTTCGCAGAGTGTACTTTCAAGAAGTTCTTGAACATAAATTCACAACTCACCGAATACCCGGGCGAACTCATCCAAATGAATGAATCGGCTTTGGATGGTGACGGTGATTACGAAGAGCCAAAACCTAGTCTTTCTCCTCAAGTTCAACCCAAAACAAAGAAATTACTTATTTTGAACCTGAACGGGTTTCTTCTTCGCAGAGTGTACTTTCAAGAAGTTCTTGAACATAAATTCACAACTCACCGAATACCCGGGCGAACTCATCCAAATGAATGAATCGGCTTTGGATGGTGACGGTGATTACGAAGAGCCAAAACCTAGTCTTTCTCCTCAAGTTCAACCCAAAACAAAGAAATTACTTATTTTGAACCTGAACGGGTTTCTTCTTCGCAGAGTGTACTTTCAAGAAGTTCTTGAACATAAATTCACAACTCACCGAATACCCGGGCGAACTCATCCAAATGAATGAATCGGCTTTGGATGGTGACGGTGATTACGAAGAGCCAAAACCTAGTCTTTCTCCTCAAGTTCAACCCAAAACAAAGAAATTACTTATTTTGAACCTGAACGGGTTTCTTCTTCGCAGAGTGTACTTTCAAGAAGTTCTTGAACATAAATTCACAACTCACCGAATACCCGGGCGAACTCATCCAAATGAATGAATCGGCTTTGGATGGTGACGGTGATTACGAAGAGCCAAAACCTAGTCTTTCTCCTCAAGTTCAACCCAAAACAAAGAAATTACTTATTTTGAACCTGAACGGGTTTCTTCTTCGCAGAGTGTACTTTCAAGAAGTTCTTGAACATAAATTCACAACTCACCGAATACCCGGGCGAACTCATCCAAATGAATGAATCGGCTTTGGATGGTGACGGTGATTACGAAGAGCCAAAACCTAGTCTTTCTCCTCAAGTTCAACCCAAAACAAAGAAATTACTTATTTTGAACCTGAACGGGTTTCTTCTTCGCAGAGTGTACTTTCAAGAAGTTCTTGAACATAAATTCACAACTCACCGAATACCCGGGCGAACTCATCCAAATGAATGAATCGGCTTTGGATGGTGACGGTGATTACGAAGAGCCAAAACCTAGTCTTTCTCCTCAAGTTCAACCCAAAACAAAGAAATTACTTATTTTGAACCTGAACGGGTTTCTTCTTCGCAGAGTGTACTTTCAAGAAGTTCTTGAACATAAATTCACAACTCACCGAATACCCGGGCGAACTCATCCAAATGAATGAATCGGCTTTGGATGGTGACGGTGATTACGAAGAGCCAAAACCTAGTCTTTCTCCTCAAGTTCAACCCAAAACAAAGAAATTACTTATTTTGAACCTGAACGGGTTTCTTCTTCGCAGAGTGTACTTTCAAGAAGTTCTTGAACATAAATTCACAACTCACCGAATACCCGGGCGAACTCATCCAAATGAATGAATCGGCTTTGGATGGTGACGGTGATTACGAAGAGCCAAAACCTAGTCTTTCTCCTCAAGTTCAACCCAAAACAAAGAAATTACTTATTTTGAACCTGAACGGGTTTCTTCTTCGCAGAGTGTACTTTCAAGAAGTTCTTGAACATAAATTCACAACTCACCGAATACCCGGGCGAACTCATCCAAATGAATGAATCGGCTTTGGATGGTGACGGTGATTACGAAGAGCCAAAACCTAGTCTTTCTCCTCAAGTTCAACCCAAAACAAAGAAATTACTTATTTTGAACCTGAACGGGTTTCTTCTTCGCAGAGTGTACTTTCAAGAAGTTCTTGAACATAAATTCACAACTCACCGAATACCCGGGCGAACTCATCCAAATGAATGAATCGGCTTTGGATGGTGACGGTGATTACGAAGAGCCAAAACCTAGTCTTTCTCCTCAAGTTCAACCCAAAACAAAGAAATTACTTATTTTGAACCTGAACGGGTTTCTTCTTCGCAGAGTGTACTTTCAAGAAGTTCTTGAACATAAATTCACAACTCACCGAATACCCGGGCGAACTCATCCAAATGAATGAATCGGCTTTGGATGGTGACGGTGATTACGAAGAGCCAAAACCTAGTCTTTCTCCTCAAGTTCAACCCAAAACAAAGAAATTACTTATTTTGAACCTGAACGGGTTTCTTCTTCGCAGAGTGTACTTTCAAGAAGTTCTTGAACATAAATTCACAACTCACCGAATACCCGGGCGAACTCATCCAAATGAATGAATCGGCTTTGGATGGTGACGGTGATTACGAAGAGCCAAAACCTAGTCTTTCTCCTCAAGTTCAACCCAAAACAAAGAAATTACTTATTTTGAACCTGAACGGGTTTCTTCTTCGCAGAGTGTACTTTCAAGAAGTTCTTGAACATAAATTCACAACTCACCGAATACCCGGGCGAACTCATCCAAATGAATGAATCGGCTTTGGATGGTGACGGTGATTACGAAGAGCCAAAACCTAGTCTTTCTCCTCAAGTTCAACCCAAAACAAAGAAATTACTTATTTTGAACCTGAACGGGTTTCTTCTTCGCAGAGTGTACTTTCAAGAAGTTCTTGAACATAAATTCACAACTCACCGAATACCCGGGCGAACTCATCCAAATGAATGAATCGGCTTTGGATGGTGACGGTGATTACGAAGAGCCAAAACCTAGTCTTTCTCCTCAAGTTCAACCCAAAACAAAGAAATTACTTATTTTGAACCTGAACGGGTTTCTTCTTCGCAGAGTGTACTTTCAAGAAGTTCTTGAACATAAATTCACAACTCACCGAATACCCGGGCGAACTCATCCAAATGAATGAATCGGCTTTGGATGGTGACGGTGATTACGAAGAGCCAAAACCTAGTCTTTCTCCTCAAGTTCAACCCAAAACAAAGAAATTACTTATTTTGAACCTGAACGGGTTTCTTCTTCGCAGAGTGTACTTTCAAGAAGTTCTTGAACATAAATTCACAACTCACCGAATACCCGGGCGAACTCATCCAAATGAATGAATCGGCTTTGGATGGTGACGGTGATTACGAAGAGCCAAAACCTAGTCTTTCTCCTCAAGTTCAACCCAAAACAAAGAAATTACTTATTTTGAACCTGAACGGGTTTCTTCTTCGCAGAGTGTACTTTCAAGAAGTTCTTGAACATAAATTCACAACTCACCGAATACCCGGGCGAACTCATCCAAATGAATGAATCGGCTTTGGATGGTGACGGTGATTACGAAGAGCCAAAACCTAGTCTTTCTCCTCAAGTTCAACCCAAAACAAAGAAATTACTTATTTTGAACCTGAACGGGTTTCTTCTTCGCAGAGTGTACTTTCAAGAAGTTCTTGAACATAAATTCACAACTCACCGAATACCCGGGCGAACTCATCCAAATGAATGAATCGGCTTTGGATGGTGACGGTGATTACGAAGAGCCAAAACCTAGTCTTTCTCCTCAAGTTCAACCCAAAACAAAGAAATTACTTATTTTGAACCTGAACGGGTTTCTTCTTCGCAGAGTGTACTTTCAAGAAGTTCTTGAACATAAATTCACAACTCACCGAATACCCGGGCGAACTCATCCAAATGAATGAATCGGCTTTGGATGGTGACGGTGATTACGAAGAGCCAAAACCTAGTCTTTCTCCTCAAGTTCAACCCAAAACAAAGAAATTACTTATTTTGAACCTGAACGGGTTTCTTCTTCGCAGAGTGTACTTTCAAGAAGTTCTTGAACATAAATTCACAACTCACCGAATACCCGGGCGAACTCATCCAAATGAATGAATCGGCTTTGGATGGTGACGGTGATTACGAAGAGCCAAAACCTAGTCTTTCTCCTCAAGTTCAACCCAAAACAAAGAAATTACTTATTTTGAACCTGAACGGGTTTCTTCTTCGCAGAGTGTACTTTCAAGAAGTTCTTGAACATAAATTCACAACTCACCGAATACCCGGGCGAACTCATCCAAATGAATGAATCGGCTTTGGATGGTGACGGTGATTACGAAGAGCCAAAACCTAGTCTTTCTCCTCAAGTTCAACCCAAAACAAAGAAATTACTTATTTTGAACCTGAACGGGTTTCTTCTTCGCAGAGTGTACTTTCAAGAAGTTCTTGAACATAAATTCACAACTCACCGAATACCCGGGCGAACTCATCCAAATGAATGAATCGGCTTTGGATGGTGACGGTGATTACGAAGAGCCAAAACCTAGTCTTTCTCCTCAAGTTCAACCCAAAACAAAGAAATTACTTATTTTGAACCTGAACGGGTTTCTTCTTCGCAGAGTGTACTTTCAAGAAGTTCTTGAACATAAATTCACAACTCACCGAATACCCGGGCGAACTCATCCAAATGAATGAATCGGCTTTGGATGGTGACGGTGATTACGAAGAGCCAAAACCTAGTCTTTCTCCTCAAGTTCAACCCAAAACAAAGAAATTACTTATTTTGAACCTGAACGGGTTTCTTCTTCGCAGAGTGTACTTTCAAGAAGTTCTTGAACATAAATTCACAACTCACCGAATACCCGGGCGAACTCATCCAAATGAATGAATCGGCTTTGGATGGTGACGGTGATTACGAAGAGCCAAAACCTAGTCTTTCTCCTCAAGTTCAACCCAAAACAAAGAAATTACTTATTTTGAACCTGAACGGGTTTCTTCTTCGCAGAGTGTACTTTCAAGAAGTTCTTGAACATAAATTCACAACTCACCGAATACCCGGGCGAACTCATCCAAATGAATGAATCGGCTTTGGATGGTGACGGTGATTACGAAGAGCCAAAACCTAGTCTTTCTCCTCAAGTTCAACCCAAAACAAAGAAATTACTTATTTTGAACCTGAACGGGTTTCTTCTTCGCAGAGTGTACTTTCAAGAAGTTCTTGAACATAAATTCACAACTCACCGAATACCCGGGCGAACTCATCCAAATGAATGAATCGGCTTTGGATGGTGACGGTGATTACGAAGAGCCAAAACCTAGTCTTTCTCCTCAAGTTCAACCCAAAACAAAGAAATTACTTATTTTGAACCTGAACGGGTTTCTTCTTCGCAGAGTGTACTTTCAAGAAGTTCTTGAACATAAATTCACAACTCACCGAATACCCGGGCGAACTCATCCAAATGAATGAATCGGCTTTGGATGGTGACGGTGATTACGAAGAGCCAAAACCTAGTCTTTCTCCTCAAGTTCAACCCAAAACAAAGAAATTACTTATTTTGAACCTGAACGGGTTTCTTCTTCGCAGAGTGTACTTTCAAGAAGTTCTTGAACATAAATTCACAACTCACCGAATACCCGGGCGAACTCATCCAAATGAATGAATCGGCTTTGGATGGTGACGGTGATTACGAAGAGCCAAAACCTAGTCTTTCTCCTCAAGTTCAACCCAAAACAAAGAAATTACTTATTTTGAACCTGAACGGGTTTCTTCTTCGCAGAGTGTACTTTCAAGAAGTTCTTGAACATAAATTCACAACTCACCGAATACCCGGGCGAACTCATCCAAATGAATGAATCGGCTTTGGATGGTGACGGTGATTACGAAGAGCCAAAACCTAGTCTTTCTCCTCAAGTTCAACCCAAAACAAAGAAATTACTTATTTTGAACCTGAACGGGTTTCTTCTTCGCAGAGTGTACTTTCAAGAAGTTCTTGAACATAAATTCACAACTCACCGAATACCCGGGCGAACTCATCCAAATGAATGAATCGGCTTTGGATGGTGACGGTGATTACGAAGAGCCAAAACCTAGTCTTTCTCCTCAAGTTCAACCCAAAACAAAGAAATTACTTATTTTGAACCTGAACGGGTTTCTTCTTCGCAGAGTGTACTTTCAAGAAGTTCTTGAACATAAATTCACAACTCACCGAATACCCGGGCGAACTCATCCAAATGAATGAATCGGCTTTGGATGGTGACGGTGATTACGAAGAGCCAAAACCTAGTCTTTCTCCTCAAGTTCAACCCAAAACAAAGAAATTACTTATTTTGAACCTGAACGGGTTTCTTCTTCGCAGAGTGTACTTTCAAGAAGTTCTTGAACATAAATTCACAACTCACCGAATACCCGGGCGAACTCATCCAAATGAATGAATCGGCTTTGGATGGTGACGGTGATTACGAAGAGCCAAAACCTAGTCTTTCTCCTCAAGTTCAACCCAAAACAAAGAAATTACTTATTTTGAACCTGAACGGGTTTCTTCTTCGCAGAGTGTACTTTCAAGAAGTTCTTGAACATAAATTCACAACTCACCGAATACCCGGGCGAACTCATCCAAATGAATGAATCGGCTTTGGATGGTGACGGTGATTACGAAGAGCCAAAACCTAGTCTTTCTCCTCAAGTTCAACCCAAAACAAAGAAATTACTTATTTTGAACCTGAACGGGTTTCTTCTTCGCAGAGTGTACTTTCAAGAAGTTCTTGAACATAAATTCACAACTCACCGAATACCCGGGCGAACTCATCCAAATGAATGAATCGGCTTTGGATGGTGACGGTGATTACGAAGAGCCAAAACCTAGTCTTTCTCCTCAAGTTCAACCCAAAACAAAGAAATTACTTATTTTGAACCTGAACGGGTTTCTTCTTCGCAGAGTGTACTTTCAAGAAGTTCTTGAACATAAATTCACAACTCACCGAATACCCGGGCGAACTCATCCAAATGAATGAATCGGCTTTGGATGGTGACGGTGATTACGAAGAGCCAAAACCTAGTCTTTCTCCTCAAGTTCAACCCAAAACAAAGAAATTACTTATTTTGAACCTGAACGGGTTTCTTCTTCGCAGAGTGTACTTTCAAGAAGTTCTTGAACATAAATTCACAACTCACCGAATACCCGGGCGAACTCATCCAAATGAATGAATCGGCTTTGGATGGTGACGGTGATTACGAAGAGCCAAAACCTAGTCTTTCTCCTCAAGTTCAACCCAAAACAAAGAAATTACTTATTTTGAACCTGAACGGGTTTCTTCTTCGCAGAGTGTACTTTCAAGAAGTTCTTGAACATAAATTCACAACTCACCGAATACCCGGGCGAACTCATCCAAATGAATGAATCGGCTTTGGATGGTGACGGTGATTACGAAGAGCCAAAACCTAGTCTTTCTCCTCAAGTTCAACCCAAAACAAAGAAATTACTTATTTTGAACCTGAACGGGTTTCTTCTTCGCAGAGTGTACTTTCAAGAAGTTCTTGAACATAAATTCACAACTCACCGAATACCCGGGCGAACTCATCCAAATGAATGAATCGGCTTTGGATGGTGACGGTGATTACGAAGAGCCAAAACCTAGTCTTTCTCCTCAAGTTCAACCCAAAACAAAGAAATTACTTATTTTGAACCTGAACGGGTTTCTTCTTCGCAGAGTGTACTTTCAAGAAGTTCTTGAACATAAATTCACAACTCACCGAATACCCGGGCGAACTCATCCAAATGAATGAATCGGCTTTGGATGGTGACGGTGATTACGAAGAGCCAAAACCTAGTCTTTCTCCTCAAGTTCAACCCAAAACAAAGAAATTACTTATTTTGAACCTGAACGGGTTTCTTCTTCGCAGAGTGTACTTTCAAGAAGTTCTTGAACATAAATTCACAACTCACCGAATACCCGGCGAACTCATCCAAATGAATGAATCGGCTTTGGATGGTGACGGTGATTACGAAGAGCCAAAACCTAGTCTTTCTCCTCAAGTTCAACCCAAAACAAAGAAATTACTTATTTTGAACCTGAACGGGTTTCTTCTTCGCAGAGTGTACTTTCAAGAAGTTCTTGAACATAAATTCACAACTCACCGAATACCCGGGCGAACTCATCCAAATGAATGAATCGGCTTTGGATGGTGACGGTGATTACGAAGAGCCAAAACCTAGTCTTTCTCCTCAAGTTCAACCCAAAACAAAGAAATTACTTATTTTGAACCTGAACGGGTTTCTTCTTCGCAGAGTGTACTTTCAAGAAGTTCTTGAACATAAATTCACAACTCACCGAATACCCGGGCGAACTCATCCAAATGAATGAATCGGCTTTGGATGGTGACGGTGATTACGAAGAGCCAAAACCTAGTCTTTCTCCTCAAGTTCAACCCAAAACAAAGAAATTACTTATTTTGAACCTGAACGGGTTTCTTCTTCGCAGAGTGTACTTTCAAGAAGTTCTTGAACATAAATTCACAACTCACCGAATACCCGGGCGAACTCATCCAAATGAATGAATCGGCTTTGGATGGTGACGGTGATTACGAAGAGCCAAAACCTAGTCTTTCTCCTCAAGTTCAACCCAAAACAAAGAAATTACTTATTTTGAACCTGAACGGGTTTCTTCTTCGCAGAGTGTACTTTCAAGAAGTTCTTGAACATAAATTCACAACTCACCGAATACCCGGGCGAACTCATCCAAATGAATGAATCGGCTTTGGATGGTGACGGTGATTACGAAGAGCCAAAACCTAGTCTTTCTCCTCAAGTTCAACCCAAAACAAAGAAATTACTTATTTTGAACCTGAACGGGTTTCTTCTTCGCAGAGTGTACTTTCAAGAAGTTCTTGAACATAAATTCACAACTCACCGAATACCCGGGCGAACTCATCCAAATGAATGAATCGGCTTTGGATGGTGACGGTGATTACGAAGAGCCAAAACCTAGTCTTTCTCCTCAAGTTCAACCCAAAACAAAGAAATTACTTATTTTGAACCTGAACGGGTTTCTTCTTCGCAGAGTGTACTTTCAAGAAGTTCTTGAACATAAATTCACAACTCACCGAATACCCGGGCGAACTCATCCAAATGAATGAATCGGCTTTGGATGGTGACGGTGATTACGAAGAGCCAAAACCTAGTCTTTCTCCTCAAGTTCAACCCAAAACAAAGAAATTACTTATTTTGAACCTGAACGGGTTTCTTCTTCGCAGAGTGTACTTTCAAGAAGTTCTTGAACATAAATTCACAACTCACCGAATACCCGGGCGAACTCATCCAAATGAATGAATCGGCTTTGGATGGTGACGGTGATTACGAAGAGCCAAAACCTAGTCTTTCTCCTCAAGTTCAACCCAAAACAAAGAAATTACTTATTTTGAACCTGAACGGGTTTCTTCTTCGCAGAGTGTACTTTCAAGAAGTTCTTGAACATAAATTCACAACTCACCGAATACCCGGGCGAACTCATCCAAATGAATGAATCGGCTTTGGATGGTGACGGTGATTACGAAGAGCCAAAACCTAGTCTTTCTCCTCAAGTTCAACCCAAAACAAAGAAATTACTTATTTTGAACCTGAACGGGTTTCTTCTTCGCAGAGTGTACTTTCAAGAAGTTCTTGAACATAAATTCACAACTCACCGAATACCCGGGCGAACTCATCCAAATGAATGAATCGGCTTTGGATGGTGACGGTGATTACGAAGAGCCAAAACCTAGTCTTTCTCCTCAAGTTCAACCCAAAACAAAGAAATTACTTATTTTGAACCTGAACGGGTTTCTTCTTCGCAGAGTGTACTTTCAAGAAGTTCTTGAACATAAATTCACAACTCACCGAATACCCGGGCGAACTCATCCAAATGAATGAATCGGCTTTGGATGGTGACGGTGATTACGAAGAGCCAAAACCTAGTCTTTCTCCTCAAGTTCAACCCAAAACAAAGAAATTACTTATTTTGAACCTGAACGGGTTTCTTCTTCGCAGAGTGTACTTTCAAGAAGTTCTTGAACATAAATTCACAACTCACCGAATACCCGGGCGAACTCATCCAAATGAATGAATCGGCTTTGGATGGTGACGGTGATTACGAAGAGCCAAAACCTAGTCTTTCTCCTCAAGTTCAACCCAAAACAAAGAAATTACTTATTTTGAACCTGAACGGGTTTCTTCTTCGCAGAGTGTACTTTCAAGAAGTTCTTGAACATAAATTCACAACTCACCGAATACCCGGGCGAACTCATCCAAATGAATGAATCGGCTTTGGATGGTGACGGTGATTACGAAGAGCCAAAACCTAGTCTTTCTCCTCAAGTTCAACCCAAAACAAAGAAATTACTTATTTTGAACCTGAACGGGTTTCTTCTTCGCAGAGTGTACTTTCAAGAAGTTCTTGAACATAAATTCACAACTCACCGAATACCCGGGCGAACTCATCCAAATGAATGAATCGGCTTTGGATGGTGACGGTGATTACGAAGAGCCAAAACCTAGTCTTTCTCCTCAAGTTCAACCCAAAACAAAGAAATTACTTATTTTGAACCTGAACGGGTTTCTTCTTCGCAGAGTGTACTTTCAAGAAGTTCTTGAACATAAATTCACAACTCACCGAATACCCGGGCGAACTCATCCAAATGAATGAATCGGCTTTGGATGGTGACGGTGATTACGAAGAGCCAAAACCTAGTCTTTCTCCTCAAGTTCAACCCAAAACAAAGAAATTACTTATTTTGAACCTGAACGGGTTTCTTCTTCGCAGAGTGTACTTTCAAGAAGTTCTTGAACATAAATTCACAACTCACCGAATACCCGGGCGAACTCATCCAAATGAATGAATCGGCTTTGGATGGTGACGGTGATTACGAAGAGCCAAAACCTAGTCTTTCTCCTCAAGTTCAACCCAAAACAAAGAAATTACTTATTTTGAACCTGAACGGGTTTCTTCTTCGCAGAGTGTACTTTCAAGAAGTTCTTGAACATAAATTCACAACTCACCGAATACCCGGGCGAACTCATCCAAATGAATGAATCGGCTTTGGATGGTGACGGTGATTACGAAGAGCCAAAACCTAGTCTTTCTCCTCAAGTTCAACCCAAAACAAAGAAATTACTTATTTTGAACCTGAACGGGTTTCTTCTTCGCAGAGTGTACTTTCAAGAAGTTCTTGAACATAAATTCACAACTCACCGAATACCCGGGCGAACTCATCCAAATGAATGAATCGGCTTTGGATGGTGACGGTGATTACGAAGAGCCAAAACCTAGTCTTTCTCCTCAAGTTCAACCCAAAACAAAGAAATTACTTATTTTGAACCTGAACGGGTTTCTTCTTCGCAGAGTGTACTTTCAAGAAGTTCTTGAACATAAATTCACAACTCACCGAATACCCGGGCGAACTCATCCAAATGAATGAATCGGCTTTGGATGGTGACGGTGATTACGAAGAGCCAAAACCTAGTCTTTCTCCTCAAGTTCAACCCAAAACAAAGAAATTACTTATTTTGAACCTGAACGGGTTTCTTCTTCGCAGAGTGTACTTTCAAGAAGTTCTTGAACATAAATTCACAACTCACCGAATACCCGGGCGAACTCATCCAAATGAATGAATCGGCTTTGGATGGTGACGGTGATTACGAAGAGCCAAAACCTAGTCTTTCTCCTCAAGTTCAACCCAAAACAAAGAAATTACTTATTTTGAACCTGAACGGGTTTCTTCTTCGCAGAGTGTACTTTCAAGAAGTTCTTGAACATAAATTCACAACTCACCGAATACCCGGGCGAACTCATCCAAATGAATGAATCGGCTTTGGATGGTGACGGTGATTACGAAGAGCCAAAACCTAGTCTTTCTCCTCAAGTTCAACCCAAAACAAAGAAATTACTTATTTTGAACCTGAACGGGTTTCTTCTTCGCAGAGTGTACTTTCAAGAAGTTCTTGAACATAAATTCACAACTCACCGAATACCCGGGCGAACTCATCCAAATGAATGAATCGGCTTTGGATGGTGACGGTGATTACGAAGAGCCAAAACCTAGTCTTTCTCCTCAAGTTCAACCCAAAACAAAGAAATTACTTATTTTGAACCTGAACGGGTTTCTTCTTCGCAGAGTGTACTTTCAAGAAGTTCTTGAACATAAATTCACAACTCACCGAATACCCGGGCGAACTCATCCAAATGAATGAATCGGCTTTGGATGGTGACGGTGATTACGAAGAGCCAAAACCTAGTCTTTCTCCTCAAGTTCAACCCAAAACAAAGAAATTACTTATTTTGAACCTGAACGGGTTTCTTCTTCGCAGAGTGTACTTTCAAGAAGTTCTTGAACATAAATTCACAACTCACCGAATACCCGGGCGAACTCATCCAAATGAATGAATCGGCTTTGGATGGTGACGGTGATTACGAAGAGCCAAAACCTAGTCTTTCTCCTCAAGTTCAACCCAAAACAAAGAAATTACTTATTTTGAACCTGAACGGGTTTCTTCTTCGCAGAGTGTACTTTCAAGAAGTTCTTGAACATAAATTCACAACTCACCGAATACCCGGGCGAACTCATCCAAATGAATGAATCGGCTTTGGATGGTGACGGTGATTACGAAGAGCCAAAACCTAGTCTTTCTCCTCAAGTTCAACCCAAAACAAAGAAATTACTTATTTTGAACCTGAACGGGTTTCTTCTTCGCAGAGTGTACTTTCAAGAAGTTCTTGAACATAAATTCACAACTCACCGAATACCCGGGCGAACTCATCCAAATGAATGAATCGGCTTTGGATGGTGACGGTGATTACGAAGAGCCAAAACCTAGTCTTTCTCCTCAAGTTCAACCCAAAACAAAGAAATTACTTATTTTGAACCTGAACGGGTTTCTTCTTCGCAGAGTGTACTTTCAAGAAGTTCTTGAACATAAATTCACAACTCACCGAATACCCGGGCGAACTCATCCAAATGAATGAATCGGCTTTGGATGGTGACGGTGATTACGAAGAGCCAAAACCTAGTCTTTCTCCTCAAGTTCAACCCAAAACAAAGAAATTACTTATTTTGAACCTGAACGGGTTTCTTCTTCGCAGAGTGTACTTTCAAGAAGTTCTTGAACATAAATTCACAACTCACCGAATACCCGGGCGAACTCATCCAAATGAATGAATCGGCTTTGGATGGTGACGGTGATTACGAAGAGCCAAAACCTAGTCTTTCTCCTCAAGTTCAACCCAAAACAAAGAAATTACTTATTTTGAACCTGAACGGGTTTCTTCTTCGCAGAGTGTACTTTCAAGAAGTTCTTGAACATAAATTCACAACTCACCGAATACCCGGGCGAACTCATCCAAATGAATGAATCGGCTTTGGATGGTGACGGTGATTACGAAGAGCCAAAACCTAGTCTTTCTCCTCAAGTTCAACCCAAAACAAAGAAATTACTTATTTTGAACCTGAACGGGTTTCTTCTTCGCAGAGTGTACTTTCAAGAAGTTCTTGAACATAAATTCACAACTCACCGAATACCCGGGCGAACTCATCCAAATGAATGAATCGGCTTTGGATGGTGACGGTGATTACGAAGAGCCAAAACCTAGTCTTTCTCCTCAAGTTCAACCCAAAACAAAGAAATTACTTATTTTGAACCTGAACGGGTTTCTTCTTCGCAGAGTGTACTTTCAAGAAGTTCTTGAACATAAATTCACAACTCACCGAATACCCGGGCGAACTCATCCAAATGAATGAATCGGCTTTGGATGGTGACGGTGATTACGAAGAGCCAAAACCTAGTCTTTCTCCTCAAGTTCAACCCAAAACAAAGAAATTACTTATTTTGAACCTGAACGGGTTTCTTCTTCGCAGAGTGTACTTTCAAGAAGTTCTTGAACATAAATTCACAACTCACCGAATACCCGGGCGAACTCATCCAAATGAATGAATCGGCTTTGGATGGTGACGGTGATTACGAAGAGCCAAAACCTAGTCTTTCTCCTCAAGTTCAACCCAAAACAAAGAAATTACTTATTTTGAACCTGAACGGGTTTCTTCTTCGCAGAGTGTACTTTCAAGAAGTTCTTGAACATAAATTCACAACTCACCGAATACCCGGGCGAACTCATCCAAATGAATGAATCGGCTTTGGATGGTGACGGTGATTACGAAGAGCCAAAACCTAGTCTTTCTCCTCAAGTTCAACCCAAAACAAAGAAATTACTTATTTTGAACCTGAACGGGTTTCTTCTTCGCAGAGTGTACTTTCAAGAAGTTCTTGAACATAAATTCACAACTCACCGAATACCCGGGCGAACTCATCCAAATGAATGAATCGGCTTTGGATGGTGACGGTGATTACGAAGAGCCAAAACCTAGTCTTTCTCCTCAAGTTCAACCCAAAACAAAGAAATTACTTATTTTGAACCTGAACGGGTTTCTTCTTCGCAGAGTGTACTTTCAAGAAGTTCTTGAACATAAATTCACAACTCACCGAATACCCGGGCGAACTCATCCAAATGAATGAATCGGCTTTGGATGGTGACGGTGATTACGAAGAGCCAAAACCTAGTCTTTCTCCTCAAGTTCAACCCAAAACAAAGAAATTACTTATTTTGAACCTGAACGGGTTTCTTCTTCGCAGAGTGTACTTTCAAGAAGTTCTTGAACATAAATTCACAACTCACCGAATACCCGGGCGAACTCATCCAAATGAATGAATCGGCTTTGGATGGTGACGGTGATTACGAAGAGCCAAAACCTAGTCTTTCTCCTCAAGTTCAACCCAAAACAAAGAAATTACTTATTTTGAACCTGAACGGGTTTCTTCTTCGCAGAGTGTACTTTCAAGAAGTTCTTGAACATAAATTCACAACTCACCGAATACCCGGGCGAACTCATCCAAATGAATGAATCGGCTTTGGATGGTGACGGTGATTACGAAGAGCCAAAACCTAGTCTTTCTCCTCAAGTTCAACCCAAAACAAAGAAATTACTTATTTTGAACCTGAACGGGTTTCTTCTTCGCAGAGTGTACTTTCAAGAAGTTCTTGAACATAAATTCACAACTCACCGAATACCCGGGCGAACTCATCCAAATGAATGAATCGGCTTTGGATGGTGACGGTGATTACGAAGAGCCAAAACCTAGTCTTTCTCCTCAAGTTCAACCCAAAACAAAGAAATTACTTATTTTGAACCTGAACGGGTTTCTTCTTCGCAGAGTGTACTTTCAAGAAGTTCTTGAACATAAATTCACAACTCACCGAATACCCGGGCGAACTCATCCAAATGAATGAATCGGCTTTGGATGGTGACGGTGATTACGAAGAGCCAAAACCTAGTCTTTCTCCTCAAGTTCAACCCAAAACAAAGAAATTACTTATTTTGAACCTGAACGGGTTTCTTCTTCGCAGAGTGTACTTTCAAGAAGTTCTTGAACATAAATTCACAACTCACCGAATACCCGGGCGAACTCATCCAAATGAATGAATCGGCTTTGGATGGTGACGGTGATTACGAAGAGCCAAAACCTAGTCTTTCTCCTCAAGTTCAACCCAAAACAAAGAAATTACTTATTTTGAACCTGAACGGGTTTCTTCTTCGCAGAGTGTACTTTCAAGAAGTTCTTGAACATAAATTCACAACTCACCGAATACCCGGGCGAACTCATCCAAATGAATGAATCGGCTTTGGATGGTGACGGTGATTACGAAGAGCCAAAACCTAGTCTTTCTCCTCAAGTTCAACCCAAAACAAAGAAATTACTTATTTTGAACCTGAACGGGTTTCTTCTTCGCAGAGTGTACTTTCAAGAAGTTCTTGAACATAAATTCACAACTCACCGAATACCCGGGCGAACTCATCCAAATGAATGAATCGGCTTTGGATGGTGACGGTGATTACGAAGAGCCAAAACCTAGTCTTTCTCCTCAAGTTCAACCCAAAACAAAGAAATTACTTATTTTGAACCTGAACGGGTTTCTTCTTCGCAGAGTGTACTTTCAAGAAGTTCTTGAACATAAATTCACAACTCACCGAATACCCGGGCGAACTCATCCAAATGAATGAATCGGCTTTGGATGGTGACGGTGATTACGAAGAGCCAAAACCTAGTCTTTCTCCTCAAGTTCAACCCAAAACAAAGAAATTACTTATTTTGAACCTGAACGGGTTTCTTCTTCGCAGAGTGTACTTTCAAGAAGTTCTTGAACATAAATTCACAACTCACCGAATACCCGGGCGAACTCATCCAAATGAATGAATCGGCTTTGGATGGTGACGGTGATTACGAAGAGCCAAAACCTAGTCTTTCTCCTCAAGTTCAACCCAAAACAAAGAAATTACTTATTTTGAACCTGAACGGGTTTCTTCTTCGCAGAGTGTACTTTCAAGAAGTTCTTGAACATAAATTCACAACTCACCGAATACCCGGGCGAACTCATCCAAATGAATGAATCGGCTTTGGATGGTGACGGTGATTACGAAGAGCCAAAACCTAGTCTTTCTCCTCAAGTTCAACCCAAAACAAAGAAATTACTTATTTTGAACCTGAACGGGTTTCTTCTTCGCAGAGTGTACTTTCAAGAAGTTCTTGAACATAAATTCACAACTCACCGAATACCCGGGCGAACTCATCCAAATGAATGAATCGGCTTTGGATGGTGACGGTGATTACGAAGAGCCAAAACCTAGTCTTTCTCCTCAAGTTCAACCCAAAACAAAGAAATTACTTATTTTGAACCTGAACGGGTTTCTTCTTCGCAGAGTGTACTTTCAAGAAGTTCTTGAACATAAATTCACAACTCACCGAATACCCGGGCGAACTCATCCAAATGAATGAATCGGCTTTGGATGGTGACGGTGATTACGAAGAGCCAAAACCTAGTCTTTCTCCTCAAGTTCAACCCAAAACAAAGAAATTACTTATTTTGAACCTGAACGGGTTTCTTCTTCGCAGAGTGTACTTTCAAGAAGTTCTTGAACATAAATTCACAACTCACCGAATACCCGGGCGAACTCATCCAAATGAATGAATCGGCTTTGGATGGTGACGGTGATTACGAAGAGCCAAAACCTAGTCTTTCTCCTCAAGTTCAACCAAAACAAAGAAATTACTTATTTTGAACCTGAACGGGTTTCTTCTTCGCAGAGTGTACTTTCAAGAAGTTCTTGAACATAAATTCACAACTCACCGAATACCCGGGCGAACTCATCCAAATGAATGAATCGGCTTTGGATGGTGACGGTGATTACGAAGAGCCAAAACCTAGTCTTTCTCCTCAAGTTCAACCCAAAACAAAGAAATTACTTATTTTGAACCTGAACGGGTTTCTTCTTCGCAGAGTGTACTTTCAAGAAGTTCTTGAACATAAATTCACAACTCACCGAATACCCGGGCGAACTCATCCAAATGAATGAATCGGCTTTGGATGGTGACGGTGATTACGAAGAGCCAAAACCTAGTCTTTCTCCTCAAGTTCAACCCAAAACAAAGAAATTACTTATTTTGAACCTGAACGGGTTTCTTCTTCGCAGAGTGTACTTTCAAGAAGTTCTTGAACATAAATTCACAACTCACCGAATACCCGGGCGAACTCATCCAAATGAATGAATCGGCTTTGGATGGTGACGGTGATTACGAAGAGCCAAAACCTAGTCTTTCTCCTCAAGTTCAACCCAAAACAAAGAAATTACTTATTTTGAACCTGAACGGGTTTCTTCTTCGCAGAGTGTACTTTCAAGAAGTTCTTGAACATAAATTCACAACTCACCGAATACCCGGGCGAACTCATCCAAATGAATGAATCGGCTTTGGATGGTGACGGTGATTACGAAGAGCCAAAACCTAGTCTTTCTCCTCAAGTTCAACCCAAAACAAAGAAATTACTTATTTTGAACCTGAACGGGTTTCTTCTTCGCAGAGTGTACTTTCAAGAAGTTCTTGAACATAAATTCACAACTCACCGAATATCCGGGCGAACTCATCCAAATGAATGAATCGGCTTTGGATGGTGACGGTGATTACGAAGAGCCAAAACCTAGTCTTTCTCCTCAAGTTCAACCCAAAACAAAGAAATTACTTATTTTGAACCTGAACGGGTTTCTTCTTCGCAGAGTGTACTTTCAAGAAGTTCTTGAACATAAATTCACAACTCACCGAATACCCGGGCGAACTCATCCAAATGAATGAATCGGCTTTGGATGGTGACGGTGATTACGAAGAGCCAAAACCTAGTCTTTCTCCTCAAGTTCAACCCAAAACAAAGAAATTACTTATTTTGAACCTGAACGGGTTTCTTCTTCGCAGAGTGTACTTTCAAGAAGTTCTTGAACATAAATTCACAACTCACCGAATACCCGGGCGAACTCATCCAAATGAATGAATCGGCTTTGGATGGTGACGGTGATTACGAAGAGCCAAAACCTAGTCTTTCTCCTCAAGTTCAACCCAAAACAAAGAAATTACTTATTTTGAACCTGAACGGGTTTCTTCTTCGCAGAGTGTACTTTCAAGAAGTTCTTGAACATAAATTCACAACTCACCGAATACCCGGGCGAACTCATCCAAATGAATGAATCGGCTTTGGATGGTGACGGTGATTACGAAGAGCCAAAACCTAGTCTTTCTCCTCAAGTTCAACCCAAAACAAAGAAATTACTTATTTTGAACCTGAACGGGTTTCTTCTTCGCAGAGTGTACTTTCAAGAAGTTCTTGAACATAAATTCACAACTCACCGAATATCCGGGCGAACTCATCCAAATGAATGAATCGGCTTTGGATGGTGACGGTGATTACGAAGAGCCAAAACCTAGTCTTTCTCCTCAAGTTCAACCCAAAACAAAGAAATTACTTATTTTGAACCTGAACGGGTTTCTTCTTCGCAGAGTGTACTTTCAAGAAGTTCTTGAACATAAATTCACAACTCACCGAATATCCGGGCGAACTCATCCAAATGAATGAATCAGCTTTGGATGGTGACGGTGATTACGAAGAGCCAAAACCTAGTCTTTCTCCTCAAGTTCAACCCAAAACAAAGAAATTACTTATTTTGAACCTGAACGGGTTTCTTCTTCGCAGAGTGTACTTTCAAGAAGTTCTTGAACATAAATTCAACAACTCACCGAATACCCGGGCGAACTCATCCAAATGAATGAATCGGCTTTGGATGGTGACGGTGATTACGAAGAGCCAAAACCTAGTCTTTCTCCTCAAGTTCAACCCAAAACAAAGAAATTACTTATTTTGAACCTGAACGGGTTTCTTCTTCGCAGAGTGTACTTTCAAGAAGTTCTTGAACATAAATTCACAACTCACCGAATATCCGGGCGAACTCATCCAAATGAATGAATCGGCTTTGGATGGTGACGGTGATTACGAAGAGCCAAAACCTAGTCTTTCTCCTCAAGTTCAACCCAAAACAAAGAAATTACTTATTTTGAACCTGAACGGGTTTCTTCTTCGCAGAGTGTACTTTCAAGAAGTTCTTGAACATAAATTCAAAACTCACCGAATTCCCGGGCGAACTCATCCAAATGAATGAATCAGCTTTGGATGGTGACGGTGATTACGAAGAGCCAAAACCTAGTCTTTCTCCTCAAGTTCAACCCAAAACAAAGAAATTACTTATTTTGAACCTGAACGGGTTTCTTCTTCGCAGAGTGTACTTTCAAGAAGTTCTTGAACATAAATTCACAACTCACCGAATACCCGGGCGAACTCATCCAAATGAATGAATCGGCTTTGGATGGTGACGGTGATTACGAAGAGCCAAAACCTAGTCTTTCTCCTCAAGTTCAACCCAAAACAAAGAAATTACTTATTTTGAACCTGAACGGGTTTCTTCTTCGCAGAGTGTACTTTCAAGAAGTTCTTGAACATAAATTCACAACTCACCGAATATCCGGGCGAACTCATCCAAATGAATGAATCGGCTTTGGATGGTGACGGTGATTACGAAGAGCCAAAACCTAGTCTTTCTCCTCAAGTTCAACCCAAAACAAAGAAATTACTTATTTTGAACCTGAACGGGTTTCTTCTTCGCAGAGTGTACTTTCAAGAAGTTCTTGAACATAAATTCACAACTCACCGAATATCCGGGCGAACTCATCCAAATGAATGAATCAGCTTTGGATGGTGACGGTGATTACGAAGAGCCAAAACCTAGTCTTTCTCCTCAAGTTCAACCCAAAACAAAGAAATTACTTATTTTGAACCTGAACGGGTTTCTTCTTCGCAGAGTGTACTTTCAAGAAGTTCTTGAACATAAATTCACAACTCACCGAATACCCGGGCGAACTCATCCAAATGAATGAATCGGCTTTGGATGGTGACGGTGATTACGAAGAGCCAAAACCTAGTCTTTCTCCTCAAGTTCAACCAAAAACAAAGAAATTACTTATTTTGAACCTGAACGGGTTTCTTCTTCGCAGAGTGTACTTTCAAGAAGTTCTTGAACATAAATTCACAACTCACCGAATACCCGGGCGAACTCATCCAAATGAATGAATCGGCTTTGGATGGTGACGGTGATTACGAAGAGCCAAAACCTAGTCTTTCTCCTCAAGTTCAACCCAAAACAAAGAAATTACTTATTTTGAACCTGAACGGGTTTCTTCTTCGCAGAGTGTACTTTCAAGAAGTTCTTGAACATAAATTCACAACTCACCGAATACCCGGGCGAACTCATCCAAATGAATGAATCGGCTTTGGATGGTGACGGTGATTACGAAGAGCCAAAACCTAGTCTTTCTCCTCAAGTTCAACCCAAAACAAAGAAATTACTTATTTTGAACTTGAACGGGTTTCTTCTTCGCAGAGTGTACTTTCAAGAAGTTCTTGAACATAAATTAACAACTCACCGAATACCCGGGCGAACTCATCCAAATGAATGAATCGGCTTTGGATGGTGACGGTGATTACGAAGAGCCAAAACCTAGTCTTTCTCCTCAAGTTCAACCCAAAACAAAGAAATTACTTATTTTGAACCTGAACGGGTTTCTTCTTCGCAGAGTGTACTTTCAAGAAGTTCTTGAACATAAATTCACAACTCACCGAATATCCGGGCGAACTCATCCAAATGAATGAATCAGCTTTGGATGGTGACGGTGATTACGAAGAGCCAAAACCTAGTCTTTCTCCTCAAGTTCAACCCAAAACAAAGAAATTACTTATTTTGAACCTGAACGGGTTTCTTCTTCGCAGAGTGTACTTTCAAGAAGTTCTTGAACATAAATTCACAACTCACCGAATTCCCGGGCGAACTCATCCAAATGAATGAATCAGCTTTGGATGGTGACGGTGATTACGAAGAGCCAAAACCTAGTCTTTCTCCTCAAGTTCAACCCAAAACAAAGAAATTACTTATTTTGAACCTGAACGGGTTTCTTCTTCGCAGAGTGTACTTTCAAGAAGTTCTTGAACATAAATTCACAACTCACCGAATACCCGGGCGAACTCATCCAAATGAATGAATCGACTTCGGATGGTGACGGTGATTACGAAGAGCCAAAACCTAGTCTTTCTCCTCAAGTTCAACCCAAAACAAAGAAATTACTTATTTTGAACCTGAACGGGTTTCTTCTTCGCAGAGTGTACTTTCAAGAAGTTCTTGAACATAAATTCACAACTCACCGAATATCCGGGCGAACTCATCCAAATGAATGAATCGGCTTTGGATGGTGACGGTGATTACGAAGAGCCAAAACCTAGTCTTTCTCCTCAAGTTCAACCCAAAACAAAGAAATTACTTATTTTGAAATTGAACGGGTTTCTTTTTCGCAGAGTGTACTTTCAAGAAGTTCTTGATCATAAATTCACAACTCACCGAATATTCGGGCGAACTCATCCAAATGAATGAATCAGCTTTGGATGGTGACGGTGATTACGAAGAGCCAAAACCTAGTCTTTCTCCTCAAGTTCAACCCAAAACAAAGAAATTACTTATTTTGAACCTGAACGGGTTTCTTCTTCGCAGAGTGTACTTTCAAGAAGTTCTTGAACATAAATTCACAACTCACCGAATACCCGGGCGAACTCATCCAAATGAATGAATCGGCTTTGGATGGTGACGGTGATTACGAAGAGCCAAAACCTAGTCTTTCTCCTCAAGTTCAACCAAAAAAAGAAATTGCTTATTTTGAACCTGAACGGGTTTCTTCTTCGCAGAGTGTACTTTCAAGAAGTTCTTGAACATAAATTCACAACTCACCGAATACCCTGGGAACTCATCCAAATGAATGAATCGGCTTTGGATGGTGACGGTGATTACGAAGAGCCAAAACCTAGTCTTTCTCCTCAAGTTCAACCCAAAACAAAGAAATTACTTATTTTGAAACTGAACGGGTTTCTTCTTCGCAGAGTGTACTTTCAAGAAGTTCTTGAACATAAATTCACAACTCACCGAATACCCGGGCGAACTCATCCAAATGAATGAATCGGCTTTGGATGGTGACGGTGATTACGAAGAGCCAAAACCTAGTCTTTCTCCTCAAGTTCAACCCAAAACAAAGAAATTACTTATTTTGAACTTGAACGGGTTTCTTCTTCGCAGAGTGTACTTTCAAGAAATTCTTGAACATAAATTAACAACTCACCGAATACCCGGGCGAACTCATCCAAATGAATGAATCGGCTTTGGATGGTGACGGTGATTACGAAGAGCCAAAACCTAGTCTTTCTCCTCAAGTTCAACCCAAAACAAAGAAATTACTTATTTTGAAACTGAACGGGTTTCTTTTTCGCAGAGTGTACTTTCAAGAAGTTCTTGAACATAAATTCACAACTCACCGAATATTCGGGCGAACTCATCCAAATGAATGAATCAGCTTTGGATGGTGACGGTGATTACGAAGAGCCAAAACCTAGTCTTTCTCCTCAAGTTCAACCCAAAACAAAGAAATTACTTATTTTGAACCTGAACGGGTTTCTTCTTCGCAGAGTGTACTTTCAAGAAGTTCTTGAACATAAATTCATAACTCACCGAATTCCCGGGCGAACTCATCCAAATGAATGAATCAGCTTTGGATGGTGTCGGTGATTACGAAGAGCCAAAACCTAGTCTTTCTCCTCAAGTTCAACCCAAAACAAAGAAATTACTTATTTTGAACCTGAACGGGTTTCTTCTTCGCAGAGTGTACTTTCAAGAAGTTCTTGAACATAAATTCACAACTCACCGAATATCCGGGCGAACTCATCCAAATGAATGAATCGGCTTTGGATGGTGACGGTGATTACGAAGAGCCAAAACCTAGTCTTTCTCCTCAAGTTCAACCCAAAACAAAGAAATTACTTATTTTGAAACTGAACGGGTTTCTTCTTCGCAGAGTGTACTTTCAAGAAGTTCTTGAACATAAATTCACAACTCACCGAATATTCGGGCGAACTCATCCAAATGAATGAATCAGCTTTGGATGGTGACGGTGATTACGAAGAGCCAAAACCTAGTCTTTCTCCTCAAGTTCAACCCAAAACAAAGAAATTACTTATTTTGAACCTGAACGGGTTTCTTCTTCGCAGAGTGTACTTTCAAGAAGTTCTTGAACATAAATTCATAACTCACAGAATACCCGAGAGAACTCATCCAAATGAATGAATCGGCTTTGGATGGTGACGGTGATTACGAAGAGCCAAAACCTAGTCTTTCTCCTCAAGTTCAACCAAAAACAAAGAAATTGCTTATTTTGAACCTGAACGGGTTTCTTCTTCGCAGAGTGTACTTTCAAGAAGTTCTTGAACATAAATTCACAACTCATCGAATACCCTGGGAAACTCATCCAAATGAATGAATCGGCTTTGGATGGTGACGGTGATTACGAAGAGCCAAAACCTAGTCTTTCTCCTCAAGTTCAACCCAAAACAAAGAAATTACTTATTTTGAAACTGAACGAGTTTCTTCTTCGCAGAGTGTACTTTGAAGAAGTTCTTGAACATAAACTCACAACTCACCGAATACCCGGGCGAACTCATCCAAATGAATGAGTCGGATTTGGATGGTGACGGTGATTACGAAGAACCAAAACCTAGTCTTTCACCTCAAGTTCAACCCAAAACAAAGAAATTACTTATTTTGAACTTGAACGAGTTTCTTCTTCGCAGAGTGTACTTTCAAGAAATTCTTGAACATAAATTAACAACTCACCGAATACCCGGGCGAACTCATCCAAATGAATGAATCGGCTTTGGATGGTGACGGTGATTACGAAGAGCCAAAACCTAGTGTTTCTCCTCAAGTTCAACCCAAAACAAAGAAATTACTTAATTTGAAACTCCTGAATGGGTTTCTTCTTCGCAGAGTGTACTTTCAAGAAGTTCTTGAACATAAATTCACAACTCACCGAATATTCGGGCGAACTCATCCAAATGAATGAATCAGCTTTGGATGGTGACGGTGATTACGAAGAGCCAAAACCTAGTCTTTCTCCTCAAGTTCAACCCAAAACAAAGAAATTACTTATTTTGAACCTGAACGGGTTTCTTCTTCGCAGAGTGTACTTTCAAGAAGTTCTTGAACATAAATTCATAACTCACAGAATACCCGGGAGAACTCATCCAAATGAATGAATCGGCTTTGGATGGTGACGGTGATTACGAAGAGCCAATACCTAGTCTTTCTCCTCAAGTTCAACCCAAAACAAAGAAATTACTTATTTTGAAACTGAACGAGTTTCTTTTTTGCAGAGTGTACTTTCAAGAAGTTCTTGAACATAAATTCACAACTCACCGAATATTCGGGCGAACTCATCCAAATGAATGAATCAGCTTTGGATGGTGACGGTGATTATGAAGAGCCAAAACCTAGTCTTTCTCCTCAAGTTCAACCCAAAACAAAGAAATTACTTATTTTGAACCTGAACGGGTTTCTTCTTCGCAGAGTGTACTTTCAAGAAGTTCTTGAACATAAATTCATAACTCACAGAATACCCGGGCGAACTCATCCAAATGAATGAATCGGCTTTGGATGGTGACGGTGATTACGAAGAGCCAAAACCTAGTCTTTCTCCTCAAGTTCAACCAAAAACAAAGAAATTGCTTATTTTGAACCTGAACGGGTTTCTTCTTCGCAGAGTGTACTTTCAAGAAGTTCTTGAACATAAATTCACAACTCACCGAATACCCGGGCGAACTCATCCAAATGAATGAATCGACTTCGAATGGTGACGGTGATTACGAAGAGCCAACACCTAGTCTTTCTCCTCAAGTTTAACCCAAAACAAAGAAATTACTTATTTTGAACCTGGACGGGTTTCTTCTTCGCAGAGTGTACTTTCAAGAAGTTCTTGAACATAAATTCACAACTCACCGAATACCCGGGCGAACTCATCCAAATGAATGAATCGGCTTTGGATGGTGACGGTGATTACAAAGAGCCAAAACCTAGTCTTTCTCCTCAAGTTCAACCCAAAACAAAGAAATTACTTATTTTGAACTTGAATGGGTTTCTTCTTCGCAAAGTGTACTTTCAAGAAATTCTTGAACATAAATTAACAACTCACCGAATACCCGGGCGAACTCATCCAAATGAATGAATCGGCTTTGGATGGTGACGGTGATTAAGAAGAGCCAAAACCTAGTCTTTCTCCTCAAGTTCAACCAAAAACAAAGAAATTACTTATTTTGAACCTGAACGGGTTTCTTCTTCGCAGAGTGTACTTTCAAGAAGTTCTTGAACATAAATTCACAACTCACCGAATACCCTGGCAAACTCATCCAAATGAATGAATCGGCTTTGGATGGTGACGGTGATTACGAAGAGCCAAAACCTAGTCTTTCTCCTCAAGTTCAACCCAAAACAAAGAAATTACTTATTTTGAACCTAAACGGGTTTCTTCTTCGCAGAGTGTACATTCAAGAAGTTCTTGAACAGAAATTCACAACTCACCGAATATCCCGGCGAACTCATCGAATTGAATGAATCGGCTTTGGATGGTGACGGTTGTAACACCCCGATGAAATAAGGCTAATTATTTAATTTAAATTAATATAATATTTATTAATTTAATTAATTAATTGGAAATATTATTGGATTATTATTATTATTGGAAAATATATATAAGTTGGAACAAGTAAAAAGAGTTTCATTTTGGAAAATAAGGTTTTCACGTGAAACAGAGAAGCGGCTGAAAAGTGGAAAGTGGAGAAAGGGCAAAGAGGAAGAGCTAGAGAGCAAAGGTTGAAGAACGGAAAAGCTTGAAGCTTAGAGATTGCCGGATTATCTCAGGTAAGGGGGTTTATCGTCGTTTAATGGGTATTATAGATTAACATGTCATGGGTAGTGATAGCCGTTGAATTGACCCTAATTGGGATTATGAATGCTGGAAAAATTATGTTGGAAAAAACTGTGTTTAGGCTGTAATTGAATATGTGTTTGGGTTAGTTGTGAATTTCCGAACGTATAGCTTTTTACGGAAGTTGAATCGGAGGTCCGGAAGTCCTCCAACGGCGGAAAATGCGGAAACTCTGCATTCTGCCTTGTGTTAGCGCAGGAACTGCTGTTTTGCCTGCGTTAACCGGTTAACCCAGGGTGTTAACCGGTTAACACTGTTATAAATTGTGAAAATGTGTTGTTTTGCCTGCGTTAACCGGTTAACCCAGGGCGTTAGCCGGTTAACACTGTTGCGTTTTGCCAGAAAGTGTATTTTGTCCTGCGTTAACCGGTTAACCCAGGGCGTTAACCGGTTAACACTGTTGGAAATCAGAAAAATTGGTATTTTAATGTTGTGAACATAATTGGTGATTAGCCTATTATCGTTAATCTTGATGAGTAATTCTGTTGGGTTATGTTATGAAGTGTTGATATAAATATGTTGATAAGTTGTGTTAAAGTTGTTGAAAATACTGAGTTGTAGGCTGGTGAGCCAACGTTGATTATAAGTTGATTTTGTTGAAAATACTGAGTTGTAGGCTTGATGAGCCAAAGTTGATTATAAGTTGATTATGTTGAAAACATTGTTGTGTTGCTGTTATTATTATGTTGTCGGAATTTAAAGTCGTGTATGCCATGTACATTTCATATGCATTAAGTCGGAGCTTTGCTCACACCACGTTGGCCTGGATTGGCAAAAATCGGAGCTTTGCTCACACCACGTTGGCCTGGATTGGCAAAATTTTAAGTTGAAAGTTGAAGGCTTATGCCTTGATGCCCACTAAAATGGCAATGATTTTAAGTTGGGAGTTTTACTCCGATTGGTACCACATGCATGACGAGTCGAGTCTCATTGAGTTGCATTTTATGTTGTTATTGAGTTGCATTTTACGTTGTTATTGAGTATGATATTTGAGTTGATGTGCCGTTACTGAATGCATGATATGATTAGGGTGATTAACGTGTAAATTTACTTAGCATTACATGATGATGTATAATGTTTGTTATATCGATTGAGGAACTCACCCTTACAACTATTTTTCAGGTAACGAGCAGTGATTGAGTAGGAGCTAGTGCCTGGAGTCTAGTGTAGTCTACGTAGTGGGTCGTGCTCTGATAGATGTAACATCGGGACGGGATGTTTTAATTGTTTTTTGTTGGTTGTTGAACCTTTTTACCTGTAAAACGTTATATGTTTTGAATGGTTGGTTGATTTCTATCCGCTGCGAATTTTGCAAGAAGTGTTTATGTTGAATTAAATAAAGAGCATGACAGTTTTATGGTGTGAAATGTTGTGTGACACCCTTGGTGCATGATTACTCTGATATATATTTGTTGTTGTTATTAAATAATTGGGGTATTTTAAAAGGGTGTTACATTAGTGGTATCAGAGCAGGTCGGTCTGTCCGGCCAGTTGTCGTGTCGTTACTGTCTAACAATTGTGTAATTGTTACTAGTCTAACTTTAAGTTGTGTTGTAGTGATAAGTTGAAATGGCTGGAAGGAATGACGCTGCAATGGCTGCCGCAATGCAAGCAATGGCACAAGCTGTGCAGAACTTGCCAAATGCTGGTGGAGATGCTGGATCACGTAGCTTGGCGACTTTTCAGAGAGAGAATCCGCCGGTGTTTAAGGGGAAGCATGATCCAGATGCAGCCTTGGGATGGTTGAAAGAGATCGAGAGAATCTTCCGTGTTATGGATTGCACTCCAGCTCAGAAGGTTCGGTATGGTACTCACATGCTAGCAGTCGAAGCTGATGACTGGTGGCTAGAGACTCACGAGAGGTTGACCGTGGCAGGTGAAGTCATTACTTGGGATGTATTCCGTAGGGAATTCATGAGAAAGTATTATCTGGAAGATGTCCGTGGTAAGAAGGAAATTGAGTTCCTTGAGCTGAAGCAAGGAAACATGCCTGTCACTGATTATGCTGCGAAATTTGTGGAGCTGTCCAAATTTTATCCTCATTACACTAGTGCTGGTGCTGAATTTTCAAAGTGCATCAAGTTTGAAAACGGACTGCGCTCTGAAATTAAGAAGGTTGTTGGGTATCAGAAGATACGCATTTTTACTGAGTTGGTGGATAGCTGCAGGATATTTGAAGAAGACAATAATGCTCATTACAAGATTGTCAGTGACCGCAAGGGAAAGCAACATCAAAACCGTGGCAAGCTGTATGATGCTCCAGCTGGAAAAGGGAAGCAAAGAGCTAGTGGGGGAGGTGCTCCTGCTGGTATAGTTTGCTTCAAATATGTTCAGGCTGGTCATAAGAGTAATGTATGCACTGCTGAAGTAAAGAGGTGTTTTCGCTGTGGTAAGATTGGTCATGCAATAGCTGATTGCAAGCACAAGGAAGTGATTTGTTTTAATTGTGGCGAAGAAGGGCATATTGGAAGTCAGTGTCAGTAGCCAAAGAAATCTCAGACTGGGAGGGTGTTCGCATTGACCGGAACTCAAACCTCCAGTGAGGACAGACTTATCCGAGGTACGTGTTATATTAATGGCTTTTCTCTTGTAGCTATTATTGACACAGGTGCGACTCATTCCTTTATATCTTTGGATTGTGCTGTGAAACTTAAGTTAGAGATATCTGAGATGTTTGGTAGTATGGTGATTGATACTCCTGCGAAGGGTTCAGTGACTACTACTTCGGTTTGTTTAAATTGTCCTTTGAGTATTTTTGGTAGAGACTTTGGGATGGACCTAGTGTGTCTTCCACTAGTGCAGATTGATGTTATTCTGGGTATGAACTGGTTGGTGTTTAACCGAGTTTCTATCAATTGTTTTGATAAGACTGTGGTCTTTCCTGAGAGTGAGGAAGGAAAGAGTTTGTTTCTATCAGCAAGGCAAGTGAATGATGAAGTAGCAGATGGGGCAGAATTGTTTATGCTGTTAGCGACTTTAGAGGCTAAAGATAACCTGGTGATTGGCGATCTAGCCGTGGTGTGTGATTTTCCTGATGTGTTTCCTGAAGAGGTGAATGAATTACCACCAGAACGTGAAGTGGAGTTCTCGATTGATTTGGTACCTGGTACTAGACCGATATCGATGGCTCCATACCGAATGTCTGCTGTTGAGTTAACTGAATTCAAGAGTCAGTTGGAAGATCTGTTGGATAAGAAATTTATTCGTCCGAGTGTGTCACCGTGGGGTGCACCAGTGCTATTGGTTAAGAAGAAAGAAGGTACTATGAGGTTGTGTGTGGACTACAGGCAACTGAATAAAGTGACGATCAAGAATCGGTATCCTTTGCCGAGGATTGATGATTTGATGGATCAGTTGGTTGGTGCAAGTGTGTTCAGCAAAATAGATTTGAGATCTGGGTATCATCAGATACGTGTGAAAACTGAGGATATTCAGAAGACTGCTTTCAGAACGAGGTATGGACATTATGAGTATTCTGTAATGCCTTTTGGTGTGACTAATGCGCCTGGAGTATTTATGGAGTATATGAATAGGATTTTCCATCCGTACCTAGACAAGTTTGTTGTGGTGTTTATTGATGATATTTTGGTGTATTCGAAATCTGAAGAAGAGCATGATGAACATTTGAGAGTGGTTTTGGAAGTTCTCCGAGAAAAGAAGTTATTTGCTAAACTGTCTAAGTGTGAATTTTGGTTAGCAGAGGTTAGTTTTCTTGGTCATGTGATTTCAAGAGGTGGTGTTGCCGTTGATCCTTCTAAGATAGAAGCGGTATCTAAGTGGGAAGCTCCGAAGTCTGTTGCTGAGATTCGAAGTTTCCTTGGTTTGGCAGGTTATTATAGAAAGTTCATTGAGGGATTTTCTAAGTTGGCGTTACCGTTGACGATGTTGACTAGGAAGGGGCAAGCGTTTGTTTGGGACTCAAAATGTGAAGAAGGTTTCCAAGAGTTAAAGAGAAGGTTGACTACTGCTCCTATTCTGATATTACCGAGTTCGTCGGAATCATTTGAAGTTTACTGTGATGCTTCATTGTTGGGTTTGGGTGGTGTGTTGATGCAGAATAAGCAGGTTATAGCTTATGCTTCAAGACAGCTGAGGGTTCATGAGAGGAACTATCCGACGCATGATTTAGAGTTGGCAGCTGTGGTATTTGTTCTGAAGTTATGGAGGCATTACTTGTATGGGTCAAGATTTGAGGTTTTCAGTGACCATAAAAGTTTAAAGTATTTGTTTGATCAGAAAGAGCTGAATATGAGACAGAGAAGATGGTTAGAGTTTCTGAAGGATTATGACTTTGGTTTGAATTACCATCCGGGTAAAGCAAACGTAGTGGCTGATGCATTGAGTCGGAAATCATTACATATGTCTATGCTAATGGTTAAGGAATTGGATTTAATTGAGCAGTTTAGAGACTTAAGTTTGGTGTGTGAGAGTACTCACAATAGCGTTAAGTTGGGAATGTTGAAGTTAACAAGTGGTATTCTGGATGAGATCAGAGAGGGTCAGAAATCCGATGTGCTTTGGGTTGATAAGTTGACTCTGGTGAATCAGGGTCAAGGTGGTGAATTTAGAGTTGATGAAAATGGTATTCTGAAATTTGGTAAGCGGGTGTGTATTCCGGAGGTTACCGAACTTAAGAAGAGTATTCTTGAAGAAGGACATCGTAGTGGGTTGAGTATTCATCCTGGAGCTACGAAGATGTATCACGATTTGAAAAATTTATTTTGGTGGCCGGGAATGAAAAGAGAAATTGCGAGTTTTGTTTATTCCTGTTTGACTTGTCAGAAGTCAAAGATTGAGCATCAGAAGCCGTCTGGGCTAATGCAACCGTTGGCTATTCCAGAGTGGAAGTGGGATAGTATCAGTATGGATTTTGTTTCTGGGTTACCGAGAACAATTAAGAATTTTGAAGCTATTTGGGTGATTGTTGACAGATTGACAAAGTCGGCTCATTTCATTCCGATCAGAATGGATTACCCGTTAGAGAGACTAGCTGAGTTGTATATTGAGAAGATTGTAAGTTTGCATGGTATTCTGTCTAGTATTGTTTCGGACAGAGATCCTAGATTTACATCGAAGTTCTGGGAAGGTTTGCAGAGAGCTTTGGGAACTAAGCTGAGATTGAGTTCTGCATATCATCCGCAGACTGATGGTCAGACTGAGAGGACGATTCAGTCACTAGAGGATCTTTTGAGAGCTTGTGTTTTGGAGAAGGGAGGTGCTTGGGATTGTTATTTGCCTTTGATTGAGTTTACCTACAACAATAGTTTTCATTCGAGCATTGGTATGGCGCCGTTTGAAGCTTTGTATGGTAGAAGATGTCGGACACCTTTATGTTGGTATGAGTCCGGTGAGAGTGCTGTGGTTGGACCGGAGATTGTTCAACAAACTACGGAAAAGATTAAGATGATTCAGGAGAAGATGAGAATTGCTCAGAGTCGTCAGAAGAGTTATCATGACAAGAGAAGAAAGTCACTTGAGTTTCAAGAGGGAGATCATGTGTTTCTCCGTGTTACTCCGATAACGGGGGTTGGTCGAGCTTTGAAGTCAAAGAAGTTGACACCTCGATTTATTGGTCCTTATCAGATTTTGGAGAGGATAGGAGAGGTAGCCTATCGTATCGCTTTACCGCCGTCACTTGCGAATTTGCATGAGGTTTTTCATGTGTCTCAGTTGAGGAGGTACATTCATGATCCGTCGCATGTGATCCAAGTAGATGATGTACAGGTGAGAGATAACCTGACTGTTGAAATATCGCCTATGAAGATTGAGGATCGAGAGTTGAAGCAGTTGCGGGGTAAAGAGATTGCCTTGGTGAAGGTAGCTTGGGGAGGACCAGCAGGTGGCAATGTGACTTGGGAACTGGAGAGTCAGATGAAGGAGTCTTATCCGGAGTTATTTGCTTGAGGTATGTTTTCGAGGACGAAAACTCTTTTAGTGGGGGAGAGTTGTAACACCCCGATGAAATAAGGCTAATTATTTAATTTAAATTAATATAATATTTATTAATTTAATTAATTAATTGGAAATATTATTGGATTATTATTATTATTGGAAAATATATATAAGTTGGAACAAGTAAAAAGAGTTTCATTTTGGAAAATAAGGTTTTCACGTGAAACAGAGAAGCGGCTGAAAAGTGGAAAGTGGAGAAAGGGCAAAGAGGAAGAGCTAGAGAGCAAAGGTTGAAGAACGGAAAAGCTTGAAGCTTAGAGATTGCCGGATTATCTCAGGTAAGGGGGGTTTATCGTCGTTTAATGGGTATTATAGATTAACATGTCATGGGTAGTGATAGCCGTTGAATTGACCCTAATTGGGATTATGAATGCTGGAAAAATTATGTTGGAAAAAACTGTGTTTAGGCTGTAATTGAATATGTGTTTGGGTTAGTTGTGAATTTCCGAACGTATAGCTTTTTACGGAAGTTGAATCGGAGGTCCGGAAGTCCTCCAACGGCGGAAAATGCGGAAACTCTGCATTCTGCCTTGTGTTAGCGCAGGAACTGCTGTTTTGCCTGCGTTAACCGGTTAACCCAGGGTGTTAACCGGTTAACACTGTTATAAATTGTGAAAATGTGTTGTTTTGCCTGCGTTAACCGGTTAACCCAGGGCGTTAGCCGGTTAACACTGTTGCGTTTTGCCAGAAAGTGTATTTTGTCCTGCGTTAACCGGTTAACCCAGGGCGTTAACCGGTTAACACTGTTGGAAATCAGAAAAATTGGTATTTTAATGTTGTGAACATAATTGGTGATTAGCCTATTATCGTTAATCTTGATGAGTAATTCTGTTGGGTTATGTTATGAAGTGTTGATATAAATATGTTGATAAGTTGTGTTAAAGTTGTTGAAAATACTGAGTTGTAGGCTGGTGAGCCAACGTTGATTATAAGTTGATTTTGTTGAAAATACTGAGTTGTAGGCTTGATGAGCCAAAGTTGATTATAAGTTGATTATGTTGAAAACATTGTTGTGTTGCTGTTATTATTATGTTGTCGGAATTTAAAGTCGTGTATGCCATGTACATTTCATATGCATTAAGTCGGAGCTTTGCTCACACCACGTTGGCCTGGATTGGCAAAAATCGGAGCTTTGCTCACACCACGTTGGCCTGGATTGGCAAAATTTTAAGTTGAAAGTTGAAGGCTTATGCCTTGATGCCCACTAAAATGGCAATGATTTTAAGTTGGGAGTTTTACTCCGATTGGTACCACATGCATGACGAGTCGAGTCTCATTGAGTTGCATTTTATGTTGTTATTGAGTTGCATTTTACGTTGTTATTGAGTATGATATTTGAGTTGATGTGCCGTTACTGAATGCATGATATGATTAGGGTGATTAACGTGTAAATTTACTTAGCATTACATGATGATGTATAATGTTTGTTATATCGATTGAGGAACTCACCCTTACAACTATTTTTCAGGTAACGAGCAGTGATTGAGTAGGAGCTAGTGCCTGGAGTCTAGTGTAGTCTACGTAGTGGGTCGTGCTCTGATAGATGTAACATCGGGACGGGATGTTTTAATTGTTTTTTGTTGGTTGTTGAACCTTTTTACCTGTAAAACGTTATATGTTTTGAATGGTTGGTTGATTTCTATCCGCTGCGAATTTTGCAAGAAGTGTTTATGTTGAATTAAATAAAGAGCATGACAGTTTTATGGTGTGAAATGTTGTGTGACACCCTTGGTGCATGATTACTCTGATATATATTTGTTGTTGTTATTAAATAATTGGGGTATTTTAAAAGGGTGTTACATTAGTGGTATCAGAGCAGGTCGGTCTGTCCGGCCAGTTGTCGTGTCGTTACTGTCTAACAATTGTGTAATTGTTACTAGTCTAACTTTAAGTTGTGTTGTAGTGATAAGTTGAAATGGCTGGAAGGAATGACGCTGCAATGGCTGCCGCAATGCAAGCAATGGCACAAGCTGTGCAGAACTTGCCAAATGCTGGTGGAGATGCTGGATCACGTAGCTTGGCGACTTTTCAGAGAGAGAATCCGCCGGTGTTTAAGGGGAAGCATGATCCAGATGCAGCCTTGGGATGGTTGAAAGAGATCGAGAGAATCTTCCGTGTTATGGATTGCACTCCAGCTCAGAAGGTTCGGTATGGTACTCACATGCTAGCAGTCGAAGCTGATGACTGGTGGCTAGAGACTCACGAGAGGTTGACCGTGGCAGGTGAAGTCATTACTTGGGATGTATTCCGTAGGGAATTCATGAGAAAGTATTATCTGGAAGATGTCCGTGGTAAGAAGGAAATTGAGTTCCTTGAGCTGAAGCAAGGAAACATGCCTGTCACTGATTATGCTGCGAAATTTGTGGAGCTGTCCAAATTTTATCCTCATTACACTAGTGCTGGTGCTGAATTTTCAAAGTGCATCAAGTTTGAAAACGGACTGCGCTCTGAAATTAAGAAGGTTGTTGGGTATCAGAAGATACGCATTTTTACTGAGTTGGTGGATAGCTGCAGGATATTTGAAGAAGACAATAATGCTCATTACAAGATTGTCAGTGACCGCAAGGGAAAGCAACATCAAAACCGTGGCAAGCTGTATGATGCTCCAGCTGGAAAAGGGAAGCAAAGAGCTAGTGGGGGAGGTGCTCCTGCTGGTATAGTTTGCTTCAAATATGTTCAGGCTGGTCATAAGAGTAATGTATGCACTGCTGAAGTAAAGAGGTGTTTTCGCTGTGGTAAGATTGGTCATGCAATAGCTGATTGCAAGCACAAGGAAGTGATTTGTTTTAATTGTGGCGAAGAAGGGCATATTGGAAGTCAGTGTCAGTAGCCAAAGAAATCTCAGACTGGGAGGGTGTTCGCATTGACCGGAACTCAAACCTCCAGTGAGGACAGACTTATCCGAGGTACGTGTTATATTAATGGCTTTTCTCTTGTAGCTATTATTGACACAGGTGCGACTCATTCCTTTATATCTTTGGATTGTGCTGTGAAACTTAAGTTAGAGATATCTGAGATGTTTGGTAGTATGGTGATTGATACTCCTGCGAAGGGTTCAGTGACTACTACTTCGGTTTGTTTAAATTGTCCTTTGAGTATTTTTGGTAGAGACTTTGGGATGGACCTAGTGTGTCTTCCACTAGTGCAGATTGATGTTATTCTGGGTATGAACTGGTTGGTGTTTAACCGAGTTTCTATCAATTGTTTTGATAAGACTGTGGTCTTTCCTGAGAGTGAGGAAGGAAAGAGTTTGTTTCTATCAGCAAGGCAAGTGAATGATGAAGTAGCAGATGGGGCAGAATTGTTTATGCTGTTAGCGACTTTAGAGGCTAAAGATAAACTGGTGATTGGCGATCTAGCCGTGGTGTGTGATTTTCCTGATGTGTTTCCTGAAGAGGTGAATGAATTACCACCAGAACGTGAAGTGGAGTTCTCGATTGATTTGGTACCTGGTACTAGACCGATATCGATGGCTCCATACCGAATGTCTGCTGTTGAGTTAACTGAATTGAAGAGTCAGTTGGAAGATCTGTTGGATAAGAAATTTATTCGTCCGAGTGTGTCACCGTGGGGTGCACCAGTGCTATTGGTTAAGAAGAAAGAAGGTACTATGAGGTTGTGTGTGGACTACAGGCAACTGAATAAAGTGACGATCAAGAATCGGTATCCTTTGCCGAGGATTGATGATTTGATGGATCAGTTGGTTGGTGCAAGTGTGTTCAGCAAAATAGATTTGAGATCTGGGTATCATCAGATACGTGTGAAAACTGAGGATATTCAGAAGACTGCTTTCAGAACGAGGTATGGACATTATGAGTATTCTGTAATGCCTTTTGGTGTGACTAATGCGCCTGGAGTATTTATGGAGTATATGAATAGGATTTTCCATCCGTACCTAGACAAGTTTGTTGTGGTGTTTATTGATGATATTTTGGTGTATTCGAAATCTGAAGAAGAGCATGATGAACATTTGAGAGTGGTTTTGGAAGTTCTCCGAGAAAAGAAGTTATTTGCTAAACTGTCTAAGTGTGAATTTTGGTTAGCAGAGGTTAGTTTTCTTGGTCATGTGATTTCAAGAGGTGGTGTTGCCGTTGATCCTTCTAAGATAGAAGCGGTATCTAAGTGGGAAGCTCCGAAGTCTGTTGCTGAGATTCGAAGTTTCCTTGGTTTGGCAGGTTATTATAGAAAGTTCATTGAGGGATTTTCTAAGTTGGCGTTACCGTTGACGATGTTGACTAGGAAGGGGCAAGCGTTTGTTTGGGACTCAAAATGTGAAGAAGGTTTCCAAGAGTTAAAGAGAAGGTTGACTACTGCTCCTATTCTGATATTACCGAGTTCGTCGGAATCATTTGAAGTTTACTGTGATGCTTCATTGTTGGGTTTGGGTGGTGTGTTGATGCAGAATAAGCAGGTTATAGCTTATGCTTCAAGACAGCTGAGGGTTCATGAGAGGAACTATCCGACGCATGATTTAGAGTTGGCAGCTGTGGTATTTGTTCTGAAGTTATGGAGGCATTACTTGTATGGGTCAAGATTTGAGGTTTTCAGTGACCATAAAAGTTTAAAGTATTTGTTTGATCAGAAAGAGCTGAATATGAGACAGAGAAGATGGTTAGAGTTTCTGAAGGATTATGACTTTGGTTTGAATTACCATCCGGGTAAAGCAAACGTAGTGGCTGATGCATTGAGTCGGAAATCATTACATATGTCTATGCTAATGGTTAAGGAATTGGATTTAATTGAGCAGTTTAGAGACTTAAGTTTGGTGTGTGAGAGTACTCACAATAGCGTTAAGTTGGGAATGTTGAAGTTAACAAGTGGTATTCTGGATGAGATCAGAGAGGGTCAGAAATCCGATGTGCTTTGGGTTGATAAGTTGACTCTGGTGAATCAGGGTCAAGGTGGTGAATTTAGAGTTGATGAAAATGGTATTCTGAAATTTGGTAAGCGGGTGTGTATTCCGGAGGTTACCGAACTTAAGAAGAGTATTCTTGAAGAAGGACATCGTAGTGGGTTGAGTATTCATCCTGGAGCTACGAAGATGTATCACGATTTGAAAAATTTATTTTGGTGGCCGGGAATGAAAAGAGAAATTGCGAGTTTTGTTTATTCCTGTTTGACTTGTCAGAAGTCAAAGATTGAGCATCAGAAGCCGTCTGGGCTAATGCAACCGTTGGCTATTCCAGAGTGGAAGTGGGATAGTATCAGTATGGATTTTGTTTCTGGGTTACCGAGAACAATTAAGAATTTTGAAGCTATTTGGGTGATTGTTGACAGATTGACAAAGTCGGCTCATTTCATTCCGATCAGAATGGATTACCCGTTAGAGAGACTAGCTGAGTTGTATATTGAGAAGATTGTAAGTTTGCATGGTATTCTGTCTAGTATTGTTTCGGACAGAGATCCTAGATTTACATCGAAGTTCTGGGAAGGTTTGCAGAGAGCTTTGGGAACTAAGCTGAGATTGAGTTCTGCATATCATCCGCAGACTGATGGTCAGACTGAGAGGACGATTCAGTCACTAGAGGATCTTTTGAGAGCTTGTGTTTTGGAGAAGGGAGGTGCTTGGGATTGTTATTTGCCTTTGATTGAGTTTACCTACAACAATAGTTTTCATTCGAGCATTGGTATGGCGCCGTTTGAAGCTTTGTATGGTAGAAGATGTCGGACACCTTTATGTTGGTATGAGTCCGGTAAGAGTGCTGTGGTTGGACCGGAGATTGTTCAACAAACTACGGAAAAGATTAAGATGATTCAGGAGAAGATGAGAATTGCTCAGAGTCGTCAGAAGAGTTATCATGACAAGAGAAGAAAGTCACTTGAGTTTCAAGAGGGAGATCATGTGTTTCTCCGTGTTACTCCGATAACGGGGGTTGGTCGAGCTTTGAAGTCAAAGAAGTTGACACCTCGATTTATTGGTCCTTATCAGATTTTGGAGAGGATAGGAGAGGTAGCCTATCGTATCGCTTTACCGCCGTCACTTGCGAATTTGCATGAGGTTTTTCATGTGTCTCAGTTGAGGAGGTACATTCATGATCCGTCGCATGTGATCCAAGTAGATGATGTACAGGTGAGAGATAACCTGACTGTTGAAATATCGCCTATGAAGATTGAGGATCGAGAGTTGAAGCAGTTGCGGGGTAAAGAGATTGCCTTGGTGAAGGTAGCTTGGGGAGGACCAGCAGGTGGCAATGTGACTTGGGAACTGGAGAGTCAGATGAAGGAGTCTTATCCGGAGTTATTTGCTTGAGGTATGTTTTCGAGGACGAAAACTCTTTTAGTGGGGGAGAGTTGTAACACCCCGATGAAATAAGGCTAATTATTTAATTTAAATTAATATAATATTTATTAATTTAATTAATTAATTGGAAATATTATTGGATTATTATTATTATTGGAAAATATATATAAGTTGGAACAAGTAAAAAGAGTTTCATTTTGGAAAATAAGGTTTTCACGTGAAACAGAGAAGCGGCTGAAAAGTGGAAAGTGGAGAAAGGGCAAAGAGGAAGAGCTAGAGAGCAAAGGTTGAAGAACGGAAAAGCTTGAAGCTTAGAGATTGCCGGATTATCTCAGGTAAGGGGGGTTTATCGTCGTTTAATGGGTATTATAGATTAACATGTCATGGGTAGTGATAGCCGTTGAATTGACCCTAATTGGGATTATGAATGCTGGAAAAATTACGTTGGAAAAAACTGTGTTTAGGCTGTAATTGAATATGTGTTTGGGTTAGTTGTGAATTTCCGAACGTATAGCTTTTTACAGAAGTTGAATCGGAGGTCCGGAAGTCCTCCAACGGCGGAAAATGCGGAAACTCTGCATTCTGCCTTGTGTTAGCGCAGGAACTGCTGTTTTGCCTGCGTTAACCGGTTAACCCAGGGTGTTAACCGGTTAACACTGTTATAAATTGTGAAAATGTGTTGTTTTGCCTGCGTTAACCGGTTAACCCAGGGCGTTAACCGGTTAACACTGTTGCGTTTTGCCAGAAAGTGTATTTTGTCCTGCGTTAACCGGTTAACCCAGGGCGTTAACCGGTTAACACTGTTGGAAATCAGAAAAATTGGTATTTTAATGTTGTGAACATAATTGGTGATTAGCCTATTATCGTTAATCTTGATGAGTAATTCTGTTGGGTTATGTTATGAAGTGTTGATATAAATATGTTGATAAGTTGTGTTAAAGTTGTTGAAAATACTGAGTTGTAGGCTGGTGAGCCAACGTTGATTATAAGTTGATTTTGTTGAAAATACTGAGTTGTAGGCTTGATGAGCCAAAGTTGATTATAAGTTGATTATGTTGAAAACATTGTTGTGTTGCTGTTATTATTATGTTGTCGGAATTTAAAGTCGTGTATGCCATGTACATTTCATATGCATTAAGTCGGAGCTTTGCTCACACCACGTTGGCCTGGATTGGCAAAAATCGGAGCTTTGCTCACACCACGTTGGCCTGGATTGGCAAAATTTTAAGTTGAAAGTTGAAGGCTTATGCCTTGATGCCCACTAAAATGGCAATGATTTTAAGTTGGGAGTTTTACTCCGATTGGTACCACATGCATGACGAGTCGAGTCTCATTGAGTTGCATTTTATGTTGTTATTGAGTTGCATTTTACGTTGTTATTGAGTATGATATTTGAGTTGATGTGCCGTTACTGAATGCATGATATGATTAGGGTGATTAACGTGTAAATTTACTTAGCATTACATGATGATGTATAATGTTTGTTATATCGATTGAGGAACTCACCCTTACAACTATTTTTCAGGTAACGAGCAGTGATTGAGTAGGAGCTAGTGCCTGGAGTCTAGTGTAGTCTACGTAGTGAGTCGTGCTCTGATAGATGTAACATCGGGACGGGATGTTTTAATTGTTTTTTGTTGGTTGTTGAACCTTTTTACCTGTAAAACGTTATATGTTTTGAATGGTTGGTTGATTTCTATCCGCTGCGAATTTTGCAAGAAGTGTTTATGTTGAATTAAATAAAGAGCATGACAGTTTTATGGTGTGAAATGTTGTGTGACACCCTTGGTGCATGATTACTTTGATATATATTTGTTGTTGTTATTAAATAATTGGGGTATTTTAAAAGGGTGTTACAACGGTGATTACGAAGAGCCAAAACCTAGTCTTTCTCCTCAAGTTCAACCAAAAACAAAGAAATTGCTTATTTTGAACCTGAACGGGTTTCTTCTTCGTAGAGTGTACTTTCAAGAAGTTCTTGAACATAAATTCACAACTCATCGAATACCCTGGGAAACTCATCCAAATGAATGAATCGGCTTTGGATGGTGACGGTGATTACGAAGAGCCAAAACCTAGTCTTTCTCCTCAAGTTCAACCCAAAACAAAGAAATTACTTATTTTGAAATTGAACGGGTTTCTTCTTCGCAGAGTGTACTTTCAAGAAGTTCTTGAACATAAATTCACAACTCACCGAATACCCGGGCGAACTCATCCAAATGAATGAATCGGATTTGGATGGTGACGGTGATTACGAAGAGCCAAAACCTAGTCTTTCTCCTCAAGTTCAACCCAAAACAAAGAAATTGCTTATTTTGAACTTGAACGAGTTTCTTCTTCGCAAAGTGTACTTTCAAGAAATTCTTGAACATAAATTAACAACTCACCGAATACCCGGGCGAACTCATCCAAATGAATGAATCTGCTTTGGATGGTGACGGTGATTACGAAGAGCCAAAACCTAGTCTTTCTCCTCAAGTTCAACCAAAAACAAAGAAATTACTTATTTTGAACCTGAACGGGTTTCTTCTTCGCAGAGTGTACTTTCAAGAAGTTCTTGAACATAAATTCACAACTCACCGAATACCCTGGCAAACTCATCCAAATGAATGAATCGGCTTTGGATGGTGACGGTGATTACGAAGAGCCAAAACCTAGTCTTTCTCCTCAAGTTCAACCCAAAACAAAGAAATTACTTATTTTGAACCTGAACGGGTTTCTTCTTCGCAGAGTGTACTTTCAAGAAGTTCTTGAACATAAATTCATAACTCACAGAATACCCGGGCAAACTCTTCCAAATGAATGAATCGGCTTTGGATGGTGACGGTGATTACGAAGAGCCAAAACCTAGTCTTTCTCCTCAAGTTCAACCCAAAACAAAGAAATTACTTATTTTGAACCTAAACGGGTTTCTTCTTCGCAGAGTGTACTTTCAAGAAGTTCTTGAACAGAAATTCACAACTCACCGAATATCCCGGCGAACTCATCGAATTGAATGAATCGGCTTTGGATGGTGACGGTGATTACGAAGAGCCAAAACCTAGTCTTTCTCCTCAAGTTCAACCAAAAACAAAGAAATTGCTTATTTTGAACCTGAACGGGTTTCTTCTTCGCAGAGTGTACTTTCAAGAAGTTCTTGAACATAAATTCACAACTCATCGAATACCCTGGGAAACTCATCCAAATGAATGAATCGGCTTTGGATGGTGACGGTGATTACGAAGAGCCAAAACCTAGTCTTTCTCCTCAAGTTCAACCCAAAACAAAGAAATTACTTATTTTGAAATTGAACGGGTTTCTTCTTCGCAGAGTGTACTTTCAAGAAGTTCTTGAACATAAATTCACAACTCACCGAATACCCGGGCGAACTCATCCAAATGAATGAATCAGATTTGGATGGTGACGGTGATTACGAAGAGCCAAAACCTAGTCTTTCTCCTCAAGTTCAACCCAAAACAAAGAAATTGCTTATTTTGAACTTGAACGAGTTTCTTCTTCGCAAAGTGTACTTTCAAGAAATTCTTGAACATAAATTAACAACTCACCGAATACCCGGGCGAACTCATCCAAATGAATGAATCTGCTTTGGATGGTGACGGTGATTACGAAGAGCCAAAACCTAGTCTTTCTCCTCAAGTTCAACCAAAAACAAAGAAATTACTTATTTTGAACCTGAACGGGTTTCTTCTTCGCAGAGTGTACTTTCAAGAAGTTCTTGAACATAAATTCACAACTCACCGAATACCCTGGCAAACTCATCCAAATGAATGAATCGGCTTTGGATGGTGACGGTGATTACGAAGAGCCAAAATCTAGTGTTTCTCCTCAAGTTCAACCCAAAACAAAGAAATTACTTATTTTGAACCTGAACGGGTTTCTTCTTCGCAGAGTGTACTTTCAAGAAGTTCTTGAACATAAATTCATAACTCACAGAATACCCGGGCGAACTCACCCAAATGAATGAATCGGCTTTGGATGGTGACGGTGATTACGAAGAGCCAAAACCTAGTCTTTCTCCTCAAGTTCAACCAAAAACAAAGAAATTGCTTATTTTGAACCTGAACGGGTTTCTTCTTCGCAGAGTGTACTTTCAAGAAGTTCTTGAACATAAATTCACAACTTATCGAATACCCTGCGAAACTCATCCAAATGAATGAATCGGCTTTGGATGGTGACGGTGATTACGAAGAGCCAAAACCTAGTCTTTCTCCTCAAGTTCAACCCAAAACAAAGAAATTACTTATTTTGAAACTGAACGGGTTTCTTCTTTGCAGAGTGTACTTTCAAGAAGTTCTTGAACATAAATTCACAACTCACTGAATACCCGGGCGAACTCATCCAAATGAATGAATCGGATTTGGATGGTGACGGTGATTAAGAAGAGCCAAAACCTAGTCTTTCTCCTCAAGTTCAACCCAAAACAAAGAAATTACTTATTTTGAACCTGAACGGGTTTCTTCTTCGGAGAGTGTACTTTCAAGAAGTTCTTGAACATAAATTCACAACTCACCGTATACCCGGGCGAACTCATCCAAATGAATGAATCGGCTATGGATGGTGACGGTGATTACGTAGAGCCAAAACTTAGTCTTTCTCCTCAAGTTCAACCCAAAACAAAGAAATTACTTATTTTGAACCTGAACGGGTTTCTTCTTCGCAGAGTGTACTTTCAAGAAGTTCTTGAACATAAATTCACAACTCACCGAATACCCGGGCGAACTCATCCAAATGAATGAATCGGCATTGGATGGTGACGGTGATTACGAAGAGCCAATACCTAGTCTTTCTCCTCAAGTTCAACCAAAAACAAAGAAGTTGCTTATTTTGAACCTGAAAGGGTTTCTTCTATGCAGAGTGTACTTTCAAGAAGTTCTTGATCATAAATTCTTAACTTATCGAATACCCTGGGAAACTCATCCAAATGAATAAATCGGCTTTGGATGGTGACGGTGATTACGAAGAGCCAAAACCTAGTCTTTCTCCTAAAGTTCAACTCAAAACAAAGAAATTACTTATTTTGAACCTGAACGGGTTTCTTCTTCGCAGAGTGTACTTTCAAGAAGTTCTTGAACATAAATTAACAACTCAACGAATATACGTGCGAACTCATCCAAATCAATGAATCGGCTTTGGATGGTGACGATGATTACGAAGGGCCAAAACCTAGTCTTACTCCTCAAGTTCAACCCAAAATAAAGAAATTACTTATTTTGAACCTGAACGGGTTTCTTCTTCGCAGAGTGTACTTTCAAGAAGTTCTTGAACATAAATTAACAACTCAACGAATATACGTGCGAACTCATCCAAATGAATGAATCGGCTTTGGATGGTGACGGTGATTACGAAGAGCCAAAACCTAGTCTTTCTCCTCAAGTTCAACCCAAAACAAAGAAATTACTTATTTTGAACCTGAACAGGTTTCTTCTTCGCAGAGTGTACTTTCAAGAAGTTCTTCAACATAAATTCACAACTCACCGAATACCCGGGCGAACTCATCCAAATGAATGAATCGGCTTTGGATGGTGACGGTGATTACGAAGAGCCAATACCTAGTCTTTCTCCTCAAGTTCAACCAACAACAAAGAAGTTGCTTATTTTGAACCTGAACGGGATTCTTCTTTGCAGAGTGTACTTTCAAGAAGTTCTTGAACATAAATTCACAACTCATCGAATACCCTGGGAAACTCATCCAAATGAATGAATCGGCTTTGGATGGTGACGGTGATTACGAAGAGCCAAAACCTAGTCTTTCTCCTCAAGTTCAACCCAAAACAAAGAAATTACTTATTTTGAAACTGAACGGGTTTCTTCTTCGCAGAGTGTAGTTTCAAGAAGTTCTTGAACATAAATTCACAACTCACCGAATACCCGGGCGAACTCATCGAAATGAATGAGTCGGATTTGGATGGTGACGGTGATTACGAAGAGCCAAAACCTAGTCTTTCTCCTCAAGTTCAACCCAAAACAAAGAAATTACTTATTTTGAACTTGAACGAGTTTCTTCTTCGCAGAGTGTACTTTCAAGAAATTCTTGAACATAAATTAACAACTCACCGAATACCCGGGAGAACTCATCCAAATGAATGAATCGGCTTTGGATGGTGACGGTGATTACGTAGAGCCAAAACCTAGTGTTTCTCCTCAAGTTCAACCCAAAACAAAGAAATTACTTATTTTGAAATTGAACGAGTTTCTTTTTCGCAGAGTGTACTTTCAAGAAGTTCTTGAACATAAATTCACAACTCACCGAATATTCGGGCGAACTCATCCAAATGAATGAATCAGCTTTGGATGGTGACAGTGATTATGAAGAGCCAAAACCTAGTCTTTCTCCTCAAGTTCAACCCAAAACAAAGAAATTACTTACTTTGAACCTGAACGGGTTTCTTCTTCGCAGAGTGTACTTTCAAGAAGTTCTTGAACATAAATTCATAACTCACAAAATACTCGGGCGAACTCATCCAAATGAATGAATCGGCTTTGGATGGTGACGGTGATTACGAAGAGCCAAAACCTAGTCTTTCTCCTCAAGTTCAACAAAAAACAAAGAAATTGCTTATTTTGAACCTGAACGGGTTTCTTCTTCGCAGAGTGTACTTTCAAGAAGTTCTTGAACATAAATTCACAACTCACCGAATACCCGGGCGAACTCATCCAAACGAATGAATCGGCTTTGGATGGTGACGGTGATTACGAAGAGCCAAAACCTAGTCTTTCTCCTAAAGTTCAACTCAAAACAAAGAAATTACTTATTTTGAACCTGAACGGGTTTCTTCTTCGCAGAGTGTACTTTCAAGAAGTTCTTGAACATAAATTAACAACTCAACGAATATACGTGCGAACTCATCCAAATCAATGAATCGGCTTTGGATGGTGACGATGATTACGAAGTGCCAAAACCTAGTCTTACTCCTCAAGTTCAACCCAAAATAAAGAAATTACTTATTTTGAACCTGAACGGGTTTCTTCTTCTCAGAGTGTACTTTCTAGAAGTTCTTGAACATAAATTAACAACTCACCAAATATCCGAGCGAACTCATCCAAATGAATGAATCGTCTTTGGATGGTGACGGTGATTACGTAGAGCCAAAACTTAGTCTTTCTCCTCAAGTTCAACCAAAAACATAGAAATAACTTATTTTGAACCTGAACGGGTTTCTTTTTTGCAGAGTGTACTTTCAAAAAGTTCTTGAACATAAATTAACAACTCACCGAAAGTCCGGGCGAACTCATCCAAATGAATGAATCGACTTTGGATGGTGACGGTGATTACGAAGAGCCAAACCTAGTCTTTCTCCTCAAGTTCAACCCAAAACAAAGAAATTACTTATTTTGAACCTGAACGGGTTTCTTCTTCGCAGAGTGTACTTTAAAGAAGTTCTTGAACATAAATTAACAACTCACCGAAAATCCGGGCGAACTCATCCAAATGAATGAATCGACTTTGGATGGTGACGGTGATTACGGAGAGCCAAAACCTAGTCTTTCTCCTCATGTTCAACCCAAAACAAAGAAATTACTTATTTTGAACCTGAACGGGTTTCTTCTTGGCAGAGAGTACTTTCAAGACGTTCTTGAACATAAATTCCCAACTCATTGAATATCCGGGGGAACTCATCCAAATGAATGAATCGGCTTTGGATGGTGACAGTGATTACGAAGAGCCAAAACCTAGTCTTACTCCTCAAGTTCAACAAAAAACAAAGAAATTGCTTATTTTGAACCTGAACGGGTTTCTTCTTCGCAGAGTGTACTTTCAAGAAGTTCTTGAACATAAATTCACAACTCACCGAATATTCGGGCGAACTCATCCAAATGAATGAATCAGCTTTGGATGGTGACGGTGATTATGAAGAGCCAAAACCTAGTCTTTCTCCTCAAGTTCAACCCAAAACAAAGAAATTACTTATTTTGAACCTGAACGGGTTTCTTCTTCGCAGAGTGTACTTTCAAGAAGTTCTTGAACATAAATTCATAACTCACAAAATACTCGGGCGAACTCATCCAAATGAATGAATCGGCTTTGGATGGTGACGGTGATTACGAAGAGCCAAAACCTAGTCTTTCTCCTCAAGTTCAACAAAAAACAAAGAAATTGCTTATTTTGAACCTGAACGGGTTTCTTCTTCGCAGAGTGTACTTTCAAGAAGTTCTTGAACATAAATTCACAACTCACCGAATACCCGGGCGAACTCATCCAAACGAATGAATCGGCTTTGGATGGTGACGGTGATTACGAAGAGCCAAAACCTAGTCTTTCTCCTAAAGTTCAACTCAAAACAAAGAAATTACTTATTTTGAACCTGAACGGGTTTCTTCTTCGCAGAGTGTACTTTCAAGAAGTTCTTGAACATAAATTAACAACTCAACGAATATACGTGCGAACTCATCCAAATCAATGAATCGGCTTTGGATGGTGACGATGATTACGAAGAGCCAAAACCTAGTCTTACTCCTCAAGTTCAACCCAAAATAAAGAAATTACTTATTTTGAACCTGAACGGGTTTCTTCTTCTCAGAGTGTACTTTCTAGAAGTTCTTGAACATAAATTAACAACTCACCAAATATCCGAGCGAACTCATCCAAATGAATGAATCGTCTTTGGATGGTGACGGTGATTACGTAGAGCCAAAACTTAGTCTTTCTCCTCAAGTTCAACCAAAAACATAGAAATAACTTATTTTGAACCTGAACGGGTTTCTTTTTTGCAGAGTGTACTTTCAAAAAGTTCTTGAACATAAATTAACAACTCACCGAAAGTCCGGGCGAACTCATCCAAATGAATGAATCGACTTTGGATGGTGACGGTGATTACGAAGAGCCAAAACCTAGTCTTTCTCCTCAAGTTCAACCCAAAACAAAGAAATTACTTATTTTGAACCTGAACGGGTTTCTTCTTCGCAGAGTGTACTTTAAAGAAGTTCTTGAACATAAATTAACAACTCACCGAAAATCCGGGCGAACTCATCCAAATGAATGAATCGACTTTGGATGGTGACGGTGATTACGGAGAGCCAAAACCTAGTCTTTCTCCTCATGTTCAACCCAAAACAAAGAAATTACTTATTTTGAACCTGAACGGGTTTCTTCTTGGCAGAGAGTACTTTCAAGACGTTCTTGAACATAAATTCCCAACTCATTGAATATCCGGGGGAACTCATCCAAATGAATGAATCGGCTTTGGATGGTGACAGTGATTACGAAGAGCCAAAACCTAGTCTTACTCCTCAAGTTCAACCCAAAATAAAGAAATTACTTATTTTGAACCTGAACGGGTTTCTTCTTCGCAGAGTGTACTTTCAAGAAGTTCTTGAACATAAATTCACAACTCACCGAATATTCGGGCGAACTCATCCAAATGAATGAATCAGCTTTGGATGGTGACGGTGATTATGAAGAGCCAAAACCTAGTCTTTCTCCTCAAGTTCAACCCAAAACAAAGAAATTACTTATTTTGAACCTGAACGGGTTTCTTCTTCGCAGAGTGTACTTTCAAGAAGTTCTTGAACATAAATTCATAACTCACAAAATACTCGGGCGAACTCATCCAAATGAATGAATCGGCTTTGGATGGTGACGGTGATTACGAAGAGCCAAAACCTAGTCTTTCTCCTCAAGTTCAACAAAAAATAAAGAAATTGCTTATTTTGAACCTGAACGGGTTTCTTCTTCGCAGAGTGTACTTTCAAGAAGTTCTTGAACATAAATTCACAACTCACCGAATACCCGGGCGAACTCATCCAAATGAATGAATCGGCTTTGGATGGTGACAGTGATTACGAAGAGCCAAAACCTAGTCTTTCTCCTCAAGTTCAACTCAAAACAAAGAAATTACTTATTTTGAACCTGAACGGGTTTCTTCTTTGCAGAGTGTACTTTCAAGAAGTTCTTGAACATAAATTAACAACTCAACGAATATCCGTGCGAACTCATCCAAATCAATGAATCGGCTTTGGATGGTGACGGTGATTACGAAGAGCCAAAACCTAGTCTTACTCCTCAAGTTCAACCCAAAATAAAGAAATTACTTATTTTGAACCTGAACGGGTTTCTTCTTCGCAGAGTGTACTTTCTAGAAGTTCTTGAACATAAATTAACAACTCACCAAATATCCGAGCGAACTCATCCAAATGAATGAATCGTCTTTGGATGGTGACGGTGATTACGTAGAGCCAAAACTTAGTCTTTCTCCTCAAGTTCAACCCAAAACAAAGAAATAACTTATTTTGAACCTGAACGGGTTTCTTTTTTGCAGAGTGTACTTTCAAGAAGTTCTTGAACATAAATTAACAACTCACCGAAAATCCGGGCGAACTCATCCAAATGAATGAATCGGCTTTGGATGGTGACGGTGATTACGAAGAGCCAAAACCTAGTCTTTCTCCTCAAGTTCAACCCAAAACAAAGAAATTACTTATTTTGAACCTGAACGGGTTTCTTCTTCGCAGAGTGTACTTTAAAGAAGTTCTTGAACATAAATTAACAACTCACCGAAAATCCGGGCGAACTCATCCAAATGAATGAATCGACTTTGGATGGTGACGGTGATTACGGAGAGCCAAAACCTAGTCTTTCTCCTCATGTTCAACCCAAAACAAAGAAATTACTTATTTTGAACCTGAACGGGTTTCTTCTTGGCAGAGAGTACTTTCAAGACGTTCTTGAACATAAATTCCCAACTCATTGAATATCCGGGGGAACTCATCCAAATGAATGAATCGGCTTTGGATGGTGACAGTGATTACGAAGAGCCAAAACCTAGTCTTACTCCTCAAGTTCAACCCAAAATAAAGAAATTACTTATTTTGAACCTGAACGGGTTTCTTCTTCGCAGAGTGTACTTTCTAGAAGTTCTTGAACATAAACTTACAACTTACCGAATATCCGAGCGAACTCATCCAAATGAATGAATCGTCTTTGGATGGTGACGGTGATTACGGAGACCCAAAACCTAGTCTTTCTCCTCAAGTTCAACCCAAAACAAAGAAATTACTTATTTTGAACCTGAACGGGTTTGTTCTTGGCAGAGTGTACTTTCAAGAAGTTCTTGAACATAAATTCACAACTCACCAAATACCCTGGGAAACTCATCCAAATGAATGAATCGGCTTTGGATGGTGACGGTGATTACGAAGAGCCAAAACCTAGTCTTTCTCCTCAAGTTCAACCCAAAACAAAGAAATTACTTATTTTGAACCTGAACGGGTTTCTTCTTCGCAGAGTGTACTTTCAAGAAGTTCTTGAACATAAATTAACAACTCAACGAATATCCGGGCGAACTCATCCAAATCAATGAATCGGCTTTGGATGGTGACGGTGATTACGAAGAGCCAAAACCTAGTCTTTCTCCTCAAGTTCAACCCAAAACAAAGAAATTACTTATTTTGAACCTGAACGGGTTTCTTCTTGGCAGAGTGTACTTTAAATACGTTCTTGAACATAAATTCACAACTCATCGAATATACGGGGGAACTCATCCAAATGAATGAATCGGCTTTGGATGGTGACTGTCATACGGTGAACTGACTTTATGTGTTTTTGCTTTGGAAAGCAAATGTCGCGGTTAGCAAGAGTCGCCACCGACTTTTTTTTTATCCAATAAGGAAAGGTGGAAAAGAACAGGAAAAACCTTAATTAGATTTTGGGTTCGGGAGGTACATTATACAAAGGGAAGGTGTTAGCACCCTTTGTATCCATGGTTATCCATGGGCTCTTAATTGCTTGATCACTTATGTTTTTCTTGTTTGAAAAAGTGTTTGAGAAGTGTTTAGGAAATGTTTTGAAAAGGAGAATTTAACTTTGTAATGATTCTTGTATGAATGTATACAAAGTGGTTATCTCGTTTAGTTTTGAAAGGTGTGAGGTGTGAGAAGTATTTTAAGTTGTGAGTAAGCAATTAAGAGTTATACCTACCCAAGGTCTTTAGGGGCGTTTCCTATCCTTATGAGGGTAAAACTGTCCTTACTATTGAGGAGTAAGTAGTTTTATCCTTTGGATGTAAAAGGGTCATCGTAGGGTCATCGATTGGTCATTGAAGGCAACATTTGTAAGGATACCTTAGCATTCGAAGGGACGATCATCATTTAACCGTAGGCTACACCGAAAGGGCATCGAGGGACAAAGGCAACATTCGAGGGACTATGATGATTTAACCGAAAGGGTCTTTGCTAAGTGTATACCCACATTCGCGGGACATGACCATAATACCGTAATATCGTGGGGCAACAAAGAGAGGTCCAAGATCACAAAATCAAAAGCAATATTTTACAATCAATTAGGTAGTTGTAATCAATTGAGTAATTAGGTCCACATTAAAATCCATTAGGTAATTGGGATGAATCTCCACATTAAAATCAATTAAGTAATTAGGATGAATCTCCACAAGGGTATCCCACAAATAAAGCGGGATACCTAGCAAGCTACCCTCTTCGGGAGTATATGAGTCCTTACAACATTCAGCAAACAAGTCAGAATACCAAATCAGGGTGCAATCGAGGATTACACCGCAAAAGAAACACAGCAGTATGAATGTCAGGCAAAATAACGCATGATTAACATAGAACAGATCGGGTAAGCATAGTACATAACAACCAAATATTAGCGACTGTCACGTTCGCCTCTGCCTCGCCTAGCGAAGGCTTAACGAATACTCGCTACATGCTCGCTTAGCGATGTGCTAGCGAGCGGCTGCGGGTTTTGAATTTCAGAATAGTACGATCTCCGCATGCTTCACGCTCTATGGCATCCAATACAGACATTACATGGTTCAGCATTCACGATATTCAGGCACACTTAAATTCACATGCAAAACCTCAAATATATTTATGAATTCACTTATAATATCACATGCAAATTAAGAACATAAAGTGGTAATGGTAATGCAAACATGTTTGCAAGTGAATTGCAACCTTGAATGGTAAGTCAGATTGAGTTGGGCGGAGGTGATCTTGATGCAGATGAGTTTCCTTCAGGGTTTCCTTTAGGGTTGCTCTGAATTCTCTAGGTTAGCCTCCAGGGTTTGCTGTGCCTTCTCTCTCGCTCCCGTCTTCCTTCCGTTTTTCCTTCTCCCTTTTCTGACTGAAGTGTTGGTATTTATAATGCTTTTTTGTGACCTAATGGGCTCAGAATGAAGCCCAGAATTTTCTGGTATTCGCAAGCTTCGCTAGGCGAGTGGTATAGCGAGGGGTTCGCTAGGCGAAGGTTTTTCTCGCCTAGCGAGCAAGCCAGTTTGGGCCATTTTCTGGATTTGGCCATCCGTGTGCTGGGCCTTTGTTCTTTTGGGATCAGTGCCTTGAAAAATAAGTTGGAGTGTCCTGAAAAATGCCTTATAATATTAACGGGCAAATTTTCGGGTATGACAGTGACGGTGATTACGGAGAGCCAAAACCTAGTCTTTCTCCTCAAGTTCAACCCAAAACAAAGAAATTACTTATTTTGAACCTGAACGGGTTTGTTCTTCGCAGAGTGTACTTTCAAGAAGTTCTTGAACATAAATTAACAACTCACCGAATATCCAGGCGAACTCATCCAAATGAATGAAACGGCTTTGGATGGTGACGGTGATTACGGAGAGCCAAAACCTAGTCTTTCTCCTCAAGTTCAACCCAAAACAAAGAAATTACTTATTTTGAACCTGAACGGGTTTCTTCTTGGCAGAGTGTACTTTTAAGACGTTCTTGAACATAAATTCATAACTCATCGAATATCCGGGGGAACTCATCCAAATGACTGAATCGGCTTTGGATGGTGACGGTGATTACGAAGAGCCAAAACCTAGTCTTACTCCTCAAGTTCAACCCAAAACAAAGAAATTACTTATTTTCAACCTGAACGGGTTTCTTCTTTGCAGAGTGTACTTTCAAGAAGTTCTTGAACATAAATTAACAACTCACCGAATATCCGCGCGAACTTATCCAAATGAATGAATCAACTTTGGATGGTGACAGTGATTATGAAGAGCCAAAACCTAGTCTTTCTCCTTAAGTTCAACCCAAAACAAAGAAATTACTTATTTTGAACCTGAACGGGTTTCTTCTTCGCAGAGTGTACTTTCAAGAAGTTCTTGAACATAAATTAACAACTCACAAAAAATCTGGGCGAACTCATCCAAATGAATGAATCGACTTTGGATGGTGACGGTGATTACGAAGAGCCAAAACCTAGTCTTTCTCCTCAAGTTCAACCCAAAACAAAGAAATTACTTATTTTGTACCAGAACGGGTTTCTTCTTGGCAGAGTGTACTTTCAAGACGTTCTTGAACATAAATTCACAACTCAACGAATACCCGGGAAAACTCATCCAAATGAATGAATCGGCTTTGAATGGTGACGGTGATTACGAAGAGCCAAAACCTAGTATTTCTCCTCAAGTTCAACCCAAAACAAAGAAATTACTTATTTCGAACCTGAACGGGTTTCTTCTTTGCAGAGTGTACTTTAAAGAAGTTCTTGAACATAAATTAACAACTCACCGAATATCCGGGCGAACTCATCCAAATGAATGAATCGACTTTGGATGGTGACGGTGATTACAGAGAGCCAAAACCTAGTCTTTCTCCTCAAGTTCAACCCAAAACAAAGAAATTACTTATTTTGAACCTGAACGGGTTTCTTCTTGGCAGAGTGTACTTTCAAGACGTTCTTGAACATAAATTCCCAACTCATTGAATATCCGGGGGAACTCATCCAAATGAATGAATCGGCTTTGGATGGTGACGGTGATTACGAAGAGCCAAAACCTAGTCTTACTCCTCAAGTTCAACCCAAAATTAAGAAATTACTTATTTTGAACCTGAACGGGTTTCTTCTTCGCAGAGTGTACTTTCTAGAAGTTCTTGAACATAAATTAACAACTCACCGAATATCCGAGCGAACTCATCCAAATGAATGAATCGTCTTTGGATGGTGACGGTGATTACGGAGACCCAAAACCTAGTCTTTCTCCTCAAGTTCAACCCAAATAAAGAAATTACTTATTTTGAACCTGAACGGGTTTCTTCTTCACAGAGTGTATTTTAAAGAAGTTCTTGAACATAAATTAACAACTCACCGAAAATCCGGGCGAACTCATCCAAATGAATGAATCGACTTTGGATGGTGACGGTGATTACGAAGAGCCAAAACCTAGTCTTTCTCCTCAAGTTCAACCTAAAACAAAGAAATTACTTATTTTGAACCTGAACGGGTTTCTTCTTGGCAAAGTGTACTTTCAAGACGTTCTTGAACATAAATTCATAACTCAACGAATACCCGGGAAAACTTATCCAAATGAATGAATCGGCTTTGAATGGTGACGGTGATTACGAAGAGCCAAAACCTAGTATTTCTCCTCAAGTTCAGCCCAAAACAAAGAAATTACTTATTTCGAACCTGAACGGGTTTCTTCTTTGCAGAGTGTACTTTAAAGAAGTTCTTGAACATAAATTAACAACTCACCGAATATCCGGGCGAACTCGTCCAAATGAATGAATCGACTTTGGATGGTGACGGTGATTACGGAGAGCCAAAACCTAGTCTTTCTCCTCAAGTTCAACCCAAAATAAAGAAATTACTTATTTTGAACCTGAACGGGTTTCTTCTTGGCAGAATGCACTTTCAAGACGTTCTTGAACATAAATTCCCAACTCATTGAATATCCAGGGGAACTCATCCAAATGAATGAATCGGCTTTGGATGGTGACGGTGATTACGAAGAGTCAAAACCTAGTCTTACTCCTCAAGTTCAACCCAAAATAAAGAAATTACTTATTTTGAACCTGAACGGGTTTCTTCTTCGCAGAGTGTACTTTCTAGAAGTTCTTGAACATAAATTAACAACTCACCGAATATCCGAGCGAACTCATCCAAATGAATGAATCGTCTTTGGATGGTGACGGTGATTACGGAGACCCAAAACCTAGTCTTTCTCCTCAAGTTCAACCCAAAACAAAGAAATTACTTATTTTGAACCTGAACGGGTTTCTTCTTCGCAGAGTGTACTTTAAAGAAGTTCTTGAACATAAATTAACAAATCACCGAAAATCCGGGCGAACTCATCCAAATGAATGAATCGACTTTGGATGGTGACAGTGATTACGAAGAGCCAAAACCTAGTCTTTCTCCTCAAATTCAACCCAAAACAAAGAAAGTACTTATTTTGAACCTGAACGGGTTTCTTCTTGGCAGAGTGTACTTTCAAGACGTTCTTGAACATAAATTCACAACTCATTGAATATCCAGGGGAACTCATCCAAATGAATGAATCGGCTTTGGATGGTGACGGTGATTACGAAGAGCCAAAACCTAGTCTTACTCCTCAAGTTCAACCCAAAATAAAGAAATTACTTATTTTGAACCTGAACGGGTTTCTTCTTCGCAGAGTGTACTTTCTAGAAGTTCTTGAACATAAATTAACAACTCACCGAATATCCGAGCGAACTTATCCAAATGAATGAATCGTCTTTGGATGGTGACGGTGATTACGGAGACCCAAAACCTAGTCTTTCTCCTCAAGTTCAACCCAAAACAAAGAAATTACTTATTTTGAACCTGAACGGGTTTCTTCTTCGCAGAGTGTACTTTAAAGAAGTTCTTGAACATAAATTAACAAATCACCGAAAATCCGGGCGAACTCATCCAAATGAATGAATCGACTTTGGATGGTGACGGTGATTACGAAGAGCCAAAACCTAGTCTTTCTCCTCAAATTCAACCCAAAACAAAGAAATTACTTATTTTGAACCTGAACGGGTTTCTTCTTGGCAGAGTGTACTTTCAAGACGTTCTTGAACATAAATTCACAACTCATTGAATATCCGGGGGAACTCATCCAAATGAATGAATCGGCTTTGGATGGTGACGGTGATTACGAAGAGCCAAAACCTAGTCTTTCTCCTCAAGTTCAACCCAAAACAAAGAAATTACTTATTTCGAACCTGAACGGGTTTCTTCTTTGCAGAGTGTACTTTAAAGAAGTTCTTGAACATAAATTAACAACTCACCGAATATCCGGGCGAACTCATCCAAATGAATGAATCGACTTTGGATGGTGACGGTGATTACGGAGAGCCAAAACCTAGTCTTTCTCCTTAAGTTCAACCCAAAATAAAGAAATTACTTATTTTGAACCTGAACGGGTTTCTTCTTGGCAGAATGTACTTTCAAGACGTTCTTGAACATAAATTCCCAACTCATTGAATATCCAGGGGAACTCATCCAAATCAATGAATCGGCTTTGGATGGTGACGGTGATTACGAAGAGCCAAAACCTAGTCTTACTCCTCAAGTTCAACCCAAAATAAAGAAATTACTTACTTTGAACCTGAACGGGTTTCTTCTTCGCAGAGTGTACTTTCTAGAAGTTCTTGAACATAAATTAACAACTCACCGAATATCCGAGCGAACTTATCCAAATGAATGAATCGTCTTTGGATGGTGACGGTGATTACGGAGACCCAAAACCTAGTCTTTCTCCTCAAGTTCAACCCAAAACAAAGAAATTACTTATTTTGAACCGGAACGGGTTTCTTCTTCGCAGAGTGTACTTTAAAGACGTTCTTGAACATAAATTCACAACTCATCGAATATACGGGGGAACTCATCCAAATGAATGAATCGGCTTTGGATGGTGACGGTGATTACGAAGACCCAAAACCTAGTCTTACTCCTCAAGTTCAACCCAAAACAAAGAAATTACTTATTTTGAACCTGAACGGGTTTGTTCTTCGCAGAGTGTACTTTCAAGAAGTTCTTGAACATAAATTAACAACTCACCGAATATCCGGGCGAACTCATCCAAATGAATGAATCGACTTTGGATGGTGACGGTGATTACGGAGAGCCAAAACCTAGTCTTTCTCCTCAAGTTCAACCCAAAACAAAGAAATTACTTATTTTGAACCTGAACGGGTTTCTTCTTGGCAGAGTGTACTTTCAAGACGTTCTTGAACATAAATTCCCAACTCATTGAATATCCGGGGGAACTCATCCAAATGAATGAATCGGCTTTGGATGGTGACAGTGATTACGAAGAGCCAAAACCTAGTCTTACTCCTCAAGTTCAACCCAAAATAAAGAAATTACTTATTTTGAACCTGAACGGGTTTCTTCTTCGCAGAGTGTACTTTCTAGAAGTTCTTGAACATAAATTAACAACTCACCGAATATCCGAGCGAACTCATCCAAATGAATGAATCGTCTTTGGATGGTGACGGTGATTACGGAGACCCAAAACCTAGTCTTTCTCCTCAAGTTCAACCCAAAACAAAGAAATTACTTATTTTGAACTTGAACGGGTTTGTTCTTGGTAGAGTGTACTTTCAAGAAGTTCTTGAACATAAATTCACAACTCACCGAATACCCGGGCGAACTCATCCAAATGAATGAATCGCCTTTGGATGGTGACGGTGATTACGAAGAGCCAAAACCTAGTCTTTCTCCTCAAGTTCAACCCAAAACAAAGAAATTACTTATTTTGAACCTGAACGGGTTTCTTCTTCGCAGAGTGTACTTTCAAGAAGTTCTTGAACATAAATTAACAACTCACCGAATATCCGGGCGAACTCATCCAAATGAATGAATCGACTTTGGATGGTAACGGTGATTACGGAGACCCAAAACCTAGTCTTTCTCCTCAAGTTCAACCCAAAACAAAGAAATTACTTATTTTGAACCTGAACGGGTTTCTTCTTCGCAGAGTGTACTTTAAAGAAGTTCTTGAACATAAATTAACAAATCACCGAAAATCCGGGCGAACTCATCCAAATGAATGAATCGACTTTGGATGGTGACGGTGATTACGAAGAGCCAAAACCTAGTCTTTCTCCTCAAGTTCAACCCAAAACAAAGAAATTACTTATTTTGAACCTGAACGGGTTTCTTCTTGGCAGAGTGTACTTTCAAGACGTTCTTGAACATAAATTCACAACTCATTGAATATCCGGGGGAACTCATCCAAATGAATGAATCGGCTTTGGATGGTGACGGTGATTACGAAGAGCCAAAACCTAGTCTTACTCCTCAAGTTCAACCCAAAATAAAGAAATTACTTATTTTGAACCTGAACGGGTTTCTTCTTCGCAGAGTGTACTTTCTAGAAGTTCTTGAACATAAATTAACAACTCACCGAATATCCGAGCGAACTCATCCAAATGAATGAATCGTCTTTGGATGGTGACGGTGATTACGGAGAGCCCAAACCTAGTCTTTCTCCTCAAGTTCAACCCAAAACAAAGAAATAACTTATTTTGAACCTGAACGGGTTTCTTCTTTGCAAAGTGTACTTTCAAGAAGTTCTTGAACATAAATTAACAACTCACAGAAAATCCGGGCGCATCCAAATGAATGAATCGGCTTTGTATGGTGACGGTGATTACGAAGAGCCAAAACCTAGTCTTTCTCATAGAGTTCAACCCAAAACAAAGAAATTACTTATTTTGAACCTGAACGGGTTTCTTCTTCGCAGAGTGTACTTTAAAGAAGTTCTTGAACATAAATTAACAACTCACCGAAAATCCGGGCGAACTCATCCAAATGAATGAATCGACTTTGGATGGTGACAGTGATTACGGAGAGTCAAAACCTAGTCTTTCTCCTCAAGTTCAACCCAAAACAAAGAAATTACTTATTTTGAACCTGAACGGGTTTCTTCTTGGCAGAGTGTACATTCAAGACGTTCTTGAACATAAATTCCCAACTCATTGAATATCCGGGGGAACTCATCCAAATGAATGAATTGGCTTTGGATGGTGACAGTGATTACGAAGAGCCAAAACCTAGTCTTACTCCTCAAGTTCAACCCAAAATAAAGAAATTACTTATTTTGAACCTGAACGGGTTTCTTCTTTGCAGAGTGTACTTTCTAGAAGTTCTTGAACATAAATTAACAACTCACCGAATATCCGAGCGAACTCATCCAAATGAATGAATCGTCTTTGGATGGTGACGGTGATTACGGAGACCCAAAACCTAGTCTTTCTCCTCAAGTTCAACCCAAAACAAAGAAATTACTTATTTTGAACTTGAACGGGTTTGTTCTTGGTAGAGTGTACTTTCAAGAAGTTCTTGAACATAAATTCACAACTCACCGAATACCCGGGCGAACTCATCCAAATGAATGAATCGCCTTTGGATGGTGACGGTGATTACGAAGAGCCAAAACCTAGTCTTTCTCCTCAAGTTCAACCCAAAACAAAGAAATTACTTATTTTGAACCTGAACGGGTTTCTTCTTCGCAGAGTGTACTTTCAAGAAGTTCTTGGACATAAATTAACAACTCACCGAATATCCGGGCGAACTCATCCAAATGAATGAATCGACTTTGGATGGTGATGGTGATTACGGAGAGCCAAAACCTAGTCTTTCTCCTCAAGTTCAACCCAAAACAAAGAAATTACTTATTTTGAACCTGAACGGGTTTCTTCTTGGCAGAGTGTACTTCCAAGACGTTCTTGAACATAAATTCCCAACTCATTGAATATCCAGGGGAACTCATCCAAATGAATGAATCGGCTTTGGATGGTGACGGTGATTACGAAGAGCCAAAACCTAGTCTTACTCCTCAAGTTCAACCCAAAATAAAGAAATAACTTATTTTGAACCTGAACGGGTTTCTTCTTCGCAGAGTGTACTTTCTAGAAGTTCTTGAACATAAATTAACAGCTCACCGAATATCCGAGCGAACTCATCCAAATGAATGAATCGGCTTTGTATGGTGACGGTGATTACGAAGAGCCAAAACCTAGTCTTTCTCCTCAAGTTCAACCCAAAACAAAGAAATTACTTATTTTGAACCTGAACGGGTTTCTTCTTCGCAGAGTGTACTTTCTAGAAGTTCTTGAACATAAATTAACAACTCACCGAATATCCGAGCGAACTCATCCAAATGAATGAATCGTCTTTGGATGGTGACGGTGATTACGGAGAGCCCAAACCTAGTCTTTCTCCTCAAGTTCAACCCAAAACAAAGAAATAACTTACTTTGAACCTGAACGGGTTTCTTCTTTGCAAGTGTACTTTCAAGAAGTTCTTGAACATAAATTAACAACTCACAGAAAATCCGGGCGCATCCAAATGAATGAATCGGCTTTGTATGGTGACGGTGATTACGAAGAGCCAAAACCTAGTCTTTCTCCTAGAGTTCAACCCAAAACAAAGAAATTACTTATTTTGAACCTGAACGGGTTTCTTCTTGGCAGAGTGTACTTTAAAGAAGTTCTTGAACATAAATTAACAACTCACCGAAAATCCGGGCGAACTCATCCAAATGAATGAATCGACTTTGGATGGTGACGGTGATTACGGAGAGTCAAAACCTAGTCTTTCTCCTCAAGTTCAACCCAAAACAAAGAAATTACTTATTTTGAACCTGAACGGATTTCTTCTTGGCAGACTGTACATTCAAGACGTTCTTGAACATAAATTCCCAATTCATTGAATATCCGGGGGAACTCATCCAAATGAATGAATCGGCTTTGGATGGTGACAGTGATTACGAAGAGCCAAAACCTTGTCTTACTCCTCAAGTTCAACCCAAAATAAAGAAATTACTTATTTTGAACCTGAACGGGTTTCTTCTTCGCAGAGTGTACTTTCTAGAAGTTCTTGAACATAAATTAACAACTCACCGAATATCCGAGCGAACTCATCCAAATGAATGAATCGTCTTTGGATGGTGACGGTGATTACGGAGACCCAAAACCTAGTCTTTCTCCTCAAGTTCAACCCAAAACAAAGAAATTACTTATTTTGAACTTGAACGGGTTTGTTCTTGGCAGAGTGTACTTTCAAGAAGTTCTTGAACATAAATTCACAACTCACCGAATACCCGGGCGAACTCATCCAAATGAATGAATCGCCTTTGGATGGTGACGGTGATTACGAAGAGCCAAAACCTAGTCTTTCTCCTCAAGTTCAACCCAAAACAAAGAAATTACTTATTTTGAACCTGAACGGGTTTCTTCTTCGCAGAGTGTACTTTCAAGAAGTTCTTGAACATAAATTAACAACGCACCGAATATCCGGGCGAACTCATCCAAATGAATGAATCGGCTTTGGATGGTGACGGTGATTACGGAGAGCCAAAACCTAGTCTTTCTCCTCAAGTTCAACCCAAAACAAAGAAATTACATATTTTGAACCTGAACGGGTTTCTTCTTGGTAGAGTGTACTTTCAAGACGTTCTTGAACATAAATTCCCAACTCATTGAATATCCGGGGGAACTCATCCAAATGAATGAATCGGCTTTGGATGGTGACGGTGATTACGAAGAGCCAAAACCTAGTCTTTCTCCTCAAGTTCAACCAAAAACAAAGAAATTACTTATTTTGAACCTGAACGGGTTTCTTCTTGGCAGAGTGTACATTCAAGACGGTCTTGAACATAAATTCCCAACTCATTGAATATCTGGGGGAACTCATCCAAATGAATGAATCGGCTTTGGATGGTGACGGTGATTACGAAGAGCCAAAACCTAGTCTTACTCCTCAAGTTCAACCCAAAATAAAGAAATTACTTATTTTGAACCTGAACGGGTTTCTTCTTCGCAGAGTGTACTTTCTAGATGTTCTTGAACATAAATTAACAACTCACCGAATATCCGAGCGAACTCATCCAAATGAATGAATCGTCTTTGGATGGTGATGGTGATTACGGAGACCCAAAACCTAGTCTTTCTCCTCAAGTTCAACCCAAAACAAAGAAATTACTTATTTTGAACTTGAACGAGTTTGTTCTTGGCAGAGTGTACTTTAAAGAAGTTCTTGAACATAAATTCTTAACTCACCGAATACCCGGGCGAACTCATCCAAATGAATGAATCGCCTTCGTATGGTGACGGTGATTACGAAGAGCCAAAACCTAGTCTTTCTCCTCAAGTTCCACCCAAAACAAAGAAATTACTTATTTTGAACCTGAACGGGTTTCTTCTTCGCAGAGTGTACTTTCAAGAAGTTCTTGAACATAAATTAACAACTCAACGAATATCCGGGCGAACTCATCCAAATCAATGAATCGGCTTTGGATGGTGACGGTGATTACGAAGAGCCAAAACCTAGTCTTTCTCCTCAAGTTCAACCCAAAACAAAGAAATTACTTATTTTGAACCTGAAAGGGTTTCTTCTTGGCAGAGTGTACTTACAAGACGTTCTTGAACATAAATTCACAACTCATCGAATATACGGGGGAACTCATCCAAATAAATGAATCGGCTTTGGATGGTGACGGTGATTACGGAGAGCCCAAACCTAGTCTTTCTCCTCAAGTTCAACCCAAAACAAAGAAATTACTTATTTTGAACCTGAACGGGTTTCTTCTTGGCAGAGTGTACATTCAAGACGTTCTTGAACATAAATTCCCAACTCATTGAATATCTGGGGGAACTCATCCAAATGAATGAATCGGCTTTGGATGGTGACAGTGATTACGAAGAGCCAAAACCTAGTCTTACTCCTCAAGTTCAACCCAAAATAAAGAAATTACTTATTTTGAACCTGAACGGGTTTCTTCTTCGCAGAGTGTACTTTCTAGATGTTCTTGAACATAAATTAACAACTCACCGAATATCCGAGCGAACTCATCCAAATGAATGAATCGTCTTTGGATGGTGACGGTGATTACGGAGACCCAAAACCTAGTCTTTCTCCTCAAGTTCAACCCAAAACAAAGAAATTACTTATTTTGAACTTGAACGGGTTTGTTCTTGGCAGAGTGTACTTTCAAGAAGTTCTTGAACATAAATTCACAACTCACAGAATACCCGGGCGAACTCATCCAAATGAATGAATCGCCTTTGGATGGTGACGGTGATTACGAAGAGCCAAAACCTAGTCTTTCTCCTCAAGTTCAACCCAAAACAAAGAAATTACTTATTTTGAACCTGAACGGGTTTCTTCTTCGCAGAGTGTACTTTCAAGAAGTTCTTGAACATAAATTAACAACTCAACGAATATCCGGGCGAACTCATCCAAATCAATGAATCGGCTTTGGATGGTGACGGTGATTACGAAGAGCCAAAACCTAGTGTTTCTCCTCAAGTTCAACCCAAAACAAAGAAATTACTTATTTTGAACCTGAAAGGGTTTCTTCTTGGCAGAGTGTACTTTCAAGACGTTCTTGAACATAAATTCACAACTCATCGAATATACGGGGGAACTCATCCAAATAAATGAATCGGCTTTGGATGGTGACGGTGATTACGGAGAGCCCAAACCTAGTCTTTCTCCTCAAGTTCAACCCAAAACAAAGAAATTACTTATTTTGAACCTGAACGGGTTTGTTCTTCGCAGAGTGTACTTTCAAGAAGTTCTTGAACATAAATTAACAACTCACCGAATATCCGGGCGAACTCATCCAAATGAATGAAACGACTTTGTGTAGCGGTGTATTCGTCGCTATATGATTTATCGATTAAACCATAAGCAAAGCATACATTGAAATTTCGAGTCGCCACCGCACTTTTATTTATCCAAAGGACTGGCTAAAAAGCGAACAAAAGCCTAAGAAGTTTTACACGTAGAAAACTAATAAAAGATCAGAGAGTCTGGGTAAGGGGTAAATTACGCAATGGGAAGGTGTTAGGCACCCACTACGTCCTAGGTACTCCTAGGGAGCCCTTTTCACACTTGTTGTAAAAGATTGTTATTTGTTATGACATAAACATTGTGCAAACATGATTGGGATGATGAGAAAAGAATATACAAGTTTTATTGGGTTTGAACGGATGAACCCGCTGCCTACGTACCTTCCATCAAAGGTAAGGATCAAAACGCCGTAGTTCGGCTAAAAGATTTCCAAAAGTTGGTGGATTCAATTTTAAACACAAGCACTGAGGCTTTTCATTATCAATGGGAGAACACTCGACCAAAACCAACATCCACCATGCGAGGATAGCTTCGACGTACTAGAGGGGTTAGCCCTGTTTTCAGTACGGAAGTCTTACTGTCGACTCACTAAGGATAGGCAAGATTTACATCAACCACAATGATAATTGAAACCTATGGCTAATGCATGAAAAGATTAACAATGGACAAAGCCAAAACAAGTGAATGAGTGAAGTTAATTGATTGTGATTATGAAAATGGAGTCAAAGTATGATTAAGATTGATTTGAAAGAAGTATTATGAAATGGAGTTTGAAAAAAGTCAAGGACTTGGGGTCCAGGTTTTTAATTTGAAAACATGAAGATGTTTGCACAATGTCTATGTCAAGTTGGAAAGTAATGTGTGAAAAGGTTTAGGACATAATGAGTGATGAATGGATGAAGATGGAAAGTAAAACTTCTTAGAAGGTTCACTTCTTGAAATCATATAGAAGATGATTCAAGTGTGTCCTTTGGAATGAGCAATGGATAATAACAAACAAACAAGATGAAATCCAAAAAAACGGATACCGGATGCCAATCACTGGTCTTATACCAATCTCCTAAAACAGAACTGGATATCAGATGCCACTCAATGGACTTACACTAATCTCCTCAAACAAAGAAATAAAAAGGTGGATACCGGATACCAATAGATGGATTTACACCAATCTCCTAAAACAGAAATGGATATCAGAGGCCACTCAATGGACTTATACTAATCTCCTAAAAACGAAATGAAACTTGGATACCGGATGCCAATCTGTCTGGACTTATACCAATATCCAACATATGATCATAGGAAAGCAAATGCCAACTTGCAGGGACTTACAGTTGCATCCTCACATAAACAAAGAAAAGCAAACATGGATGTCAGATGCCAATTTATCTGGGCTTACTCTAACCTCCACAGTATGATCCTAGGAATACAAATGCCAACTTGCAGGGACTTACAGTTGTATCCTCACATACAAACAAACAAAGCAACATGTGGTCATAGGAAAGCAAAAGCCAACTTGCAGGGACTTACAATTGCTACCTCACAATCAAACAAACAAAACAACAGAAGATATGAGTGACCAATGAGGTCTTACACTCTATCCTTCCATATCATAGGAGCAAAGGCCAAAGAAATGGACTTTCAATTGTCCTCAATGGGTAAACAACAATGACAATATCACAAAGACAAATGAGATGATTGTGCATTAATGAGCAATGAATGATGATGAGTAACGCATGGAGCATACAAGCAAACATGTGCATATGAAGTAATCAATCAATCAATGAATAACAAACAGCACACTCTATAGCCAAACAAGGAGGCTCACACAAGAGGGTTAGGCACTGAGGCCAACTGGAATAGGGTAAAAAGTTGCTCTTAACCTTGCCATTGAGAGACTAAGGTGAAGCAGATGAAAGGAGATGAGGGGTGTGCCTCATTGCTCTTATCCCTGATCAGGGAGAGCATTTCAGAAAGTGTGGGAGCTCAGAAAGATGGAGCTCTTTCCACATTATTGACTCTATAGATCTTGGGTTTTGATCTCAATGCTACAACCATGTAATGGGAGCAATGAGAAGACTCACTGAATAGTAGGGGATAGGTTGCTTATCCCTTTGATCTACCAATTGCCTTACTTGAAGGACTTTTCCTGCTTGGGACAAAATTAAACACACACAAGCATTGCCTCTTAAGGAGGACTTCAGACAGTTTGCCCGGCCAAATAACAGGCCGGGTCTCCAGACTACATGAAGAAAGAGGGATTACCTCAAAGCAAATTGCTAAATATCAAAGCAAAGCAAGTTCAAAGAACTTAAGCAACTAAAGGTACCTGAAATAGTCAAACAAATCAGTACACAATTCAACAGTTTAAAACAGAAGTGAGAATAGAATTAACAGTCAACATGATCAGATGAATGTGCAAAGCACAAGACTCAAGTCATATGAGTCAAGCCACCTACAAAACAAAGGTTAGCTCATGATAAACAATCAAGCTTAATCAACTTGCAAAAGTTTCTTTGAAGCATTTGTAGCTTAACCTGAAACAATGAACTCAAACATAAGCCAGGAGACCACTAGGACAAGCCTAGGGTCAAAAACAAATGAGAAAGTCAAAACAGCAAGGGATAGTCAACCAAAATCAAGTTTAAACAATCAAGAAGCAAACTCAATTGGTCCCACATTCATATCATTCATCATCATCATTTCATAAGCAAAGGAAGGCAAAGCATGGCAAATTGGTGCACATAGAAGTCAACAGAAAGACTTGCATCAAAAGTCAACTCAAACATTTTCAAAAATCACCAAATAATTCATGCTCAATCCTAACACCTAGCATGGTAAGCATGTAAAATTTCATCACAATTGGACAAGTGGAAGGCAGTCAATGAAAATCATGAAGTCAAAGCAAATTTGAATATGCTCAATGAAGTCAACAGAAAGACTTAGCTCAAAAGCAATCATAATCAATTCCAAAAATTATCAAATAATTCAGGGTCAATCACAATCCATAACATGGCATGCATATAAAATTTCAGCTCAATTGGATCATGGGAAGATGGTCAATTAAAATCAGGAAGTCAAGACAATTTCAAGTATGCACAAAGAAGTCAAACAAACATGTGTCAACTTCAAAAAATCATAACTAAATGAAAACAGATGAGAAATGAATGGGATCAACACCAATGCAAAGCTTGAGATGTCTAGTATGCACATGTAAAATTTCATGATCATCCAATGAAGTATGAGAATTTCACAAAGGATTTGGCAAGATGTATCACACAAAGTCAACAATTGACTAGGCAGGGAAGAAAAATCTCAAACAATTAAGAAATGGCACAAATAATTCCAGGAAAATTCACACATCAACTAGACATATAAGAGAAGGATCATGCAAAATTTCACATTAATTGGAGGTCAGGAAGCATGTCAACAAAAATCATGAACTTGCATAACATTGGTGTGACACAAATTGTCACACCCTACTTCAAAAATTCATATCTCACAAACCACATAAGATAAATTCAAGAACTCTACATCAAAACAAACATGAATGAGTGTAGATTAACCACAAAAAATTTCAGAATCATTGGATACATCATCACAATTTCACAATGGTTTTGGCAAAAGGTACAAAATGTGCATACATGTCAAGAAACCTAATGCCATTAAAAATCCAGCCAACCAAAAAATCAATAAAAATCATGATAAAATAGTAGACATTCATGTGAACATTATGGAAAAAATTTCATGAATTTTGGAATTGAATTGCACGAGTTATGAATTTTGAAGTTTGAGTAACAATTTGGAACAAATAAACAAAATGGACATGGTTTACTAGGTCAACAAGGTTGACCGAATGGCATTCTGGTAAATACCCCCCTCATTAATCAAAACGGTGCGTTTAAGGGAGGCAGAACGAAATGTTCTGATTGGCCATCACCAATGAAACAGTAACAAGGCCAGGCAATACGCGTGAAAACATGAAATTCTGGAAATGGTTAGGGTTTTGAACAGTGACCGTGTGTGTTCATCAACTTCATTCAAATCATGAAAAATTAAATCGCCCAGAAACATGAATCGATCATACCATTCTCATCAGCACTCCACATACATTAAGAATCCAAGCATCATTTTCCTTAAAACACACTAACAATCATGAATCGAGCAAAACAAATAAGCACTATCAAACTTGAAAGCAGCATAACTTCTCGAATACTTGACCATTTTCAAAAACAAACACATCATGAAGCTCAGCATGGATAGATCTACACTAAGCATGGCATGGATTTAAGAAACAAGTGAATCGAAAACTTACTTATATTTGAAGAAAAGAGTGAAACAGTTGCTATTTTGCTGATGTATGCTCAAACAGTCGAAGGTCCAAGCTCCAAATGATGGATGATGAAGTTATTTAAGCTCAAACTTGCTCGATTCAACTCTAGCTCCAAACTGCCATGGAAGAATGCTTTGGAAAACAGAACACGAAGATGGCTGTGCAGTTGATGAATGGTGTTTGAAAAAGCTCCCAAATGGTGGCCAGATGATGAAGAAACCAATGGATGCTCGGGCTCTTTTGAGTTTTTGCTCAGAAAATTCAAATCGTGAAAATGCAAATTGAGAGAGAATGAAAGTTTTTGTGTATTAGAGGCTGCTATCTAGGGTTTATTTTGCAGAAAAGTTGTTATATATGGTCTGTTTTAACTCTAATCCATGTATGCTAAGTATGTTTAATTCAAATGAACCAAATTGCTAATTTTGCTAATTTTCACCAAGTGCACATGGAGGTATGGTGCTGTACACGAATTTGGGCCTTTGGGCAAGTCACAAATGATGTTTCTGAACATTTCCAATTGGCCAAAGTGTTTAAAAGATGCTAAATCAAAAAGTCAACTTTTGGTCCACACTTGAATTTAAATGAAACAAGTCAAAAAATGCCATTTTGATCCATAGATTTTTGGTACATGAAATTTATATTTTGGAAAGAGGAGATGAAATGTGGTTTGTAGGAAAAAACCCCACCAAAATTGGCCAAATGGTTCATGAGATATGGCCCTTTGAAGTTCACAAATTTTTGAAATTGAAATGATCATATCTTGCCAACCATACATGGGAATTGAGTGTTATTGGACTTTTTGGAAATGGGAGAACAAGATCTTAAACTTTCATGTTGGGCAAAAATTCATTTGAAGCTTGTATCATGATGTAAGTTGAGGATCAAGAAGTTTCCATTTTTGGCAGTTGAAATTACAGGTCAACTTTCTATTTCTGGAAATTTTCTGTTTGACTTCAAATTCTTCCATGATGAGGTTTGGCATGATGTATGAGGCTTATATGGACATGAATGAGCTCCTTCAAATCAATTCCATCCATCAAATCACTGATTAAATCCACAGTTGACCAAGTTTGACCTCCTGTTGACTTTTCTAGGGTTTTGCATGATTGAACCATTTCTGATGAATTCCAAACCCTAATTCCTTGAGAACTTGACTCCAAATGATGTCCCAAGTCATATGAACTCTTGATTATTGATCAGGGTGCCCAAATTCTGCAAGAATGGCCACCAGGCACTGCAATGACTGACTTTGACTGTTTTTGACCTAATTGCTGATGATTGCTTCAGCTGCAAGTAACAAGGTTAAACTGACAATATTTTTGTACTTTTTTGGTTAATAAACATATGAAAGGCAAAGATATACAAATGCAAAACATGCTTGGTGATCAAGAACCACACTCACAAGGCAAACCACCCACTAGGAGGGAAGCTAAGGCATGCAATGATCCTTGAGGCCATGATATGATATGATATGGGCCATGAGGGATCTTAGGGCCCAAAATTGGGGTCTTACAGATGCCCCTATTTAAGGTCATTCTAGCTGGAGAAGTGAAGTTTAGAAATCTTCATCTCGACGCGGTAGAAGGGCTTAAATAACAGTAATGAGACAAATTTTGGTCCCTAAGAGACCTCATGATGCAATGTATGCATGCAAAAAGACACAAACTCTGTGGGGAATACGATTCACACAGAAGAAAAGACGATCCATCAGAGTAATACACTCACCAGGAACAGAGACTCTAACAAGATTCTAGTGGGGATAAACAACACTGACACAACGTGAACAAGACACGACTCTGATTAGGGAATAACAGAAAACAGGCTGGAGGCCTCACTGGGGAGTGAAGGACTCACACTGGGGAAAAGAATTCCAAAGGAAAATAAATCCATTGGAGACACAAGCTGACTCCTGGGGGAGAAGCAAAAGGAAAGCTTCACTGAGGAAGCACCAAAGAAATGAGATATTACAGCGTATAAGGTAACAAAAATCAGGAAGGAACACCAAGGATACCGGGTTGTAGGTATGTAAAGGTGACCGACCAAAGACGTGAATTGGTGTGTGTTCCAAACACTCATCATCCCTGAAGAGAGCGAAAGCAAACTGTTTATAGGATGGATATTTGATTCTGAAAGAATGCAAATCTTACTCAGTGGGGAAACAAACAAAGTGTTTGACAAGAGAGTGCATGAGATATATTATCTATAGCCGTCGAAACGTAGATAATGTACTCGCAGGGAAATTATCCTGAACCGGGTTGTAGGTTGTTTATAGGATAAAGTCCGAAATCGTGAATTGGTTTGTGTTCCAAGACACTCATCATCCTGAAGAAAAGCTAGAACAGCAGACTTGTTTAAAGGATGGACAAAAAAAACGTGAATTGGTGTGGTTCCAAAACACTCATCACCCTGAAGAAGCTAGAACAGCAGACTTGTTTAAAGGATGGACAAAAAAACGTGAATGGTGTGTGTTCCAAAACACTCATCACCCTGAAGAAAGCTAGAACAGCAGACTTGTTTAAAGGATGGACAAAAAAATGTGAATTGGTGTGTGTTCCAAAACACTCATCACCCTGAGAAAGCTAGAACAGCAGACTTGTTTAAAGGATGGACAAAAAAACGTGAATTGGTGTGTGTTCCAAAACACTCATCACCCTGAAGAAAGCTAGAACAGCAGACTTGTTTAAAGGATGGACAAAAAAACGTGAATTGGTGTGTGTTCCAAAACACTCATCACCCTGAAGAAAGCTAGAACAACAGACTTGTTTAAAGGATGGACAAAAAACGTGAATTGGTGTGTGTTCCAAAACACTCATCACCCTGAAGAAAGCTAGAACAGCAGACTTGTTTATAGGATGGATATTCGATTCTACAAGAGAAAACGAATCTTGCTCAGCTGGGGAAAATCAAAAAAGGATTCCAACTAAGAGTGCATGAGATATTTATTCATAGCCGTCAAACCGTGAATAATATACTCGAAAGGAAAATTATCCTGAACCGGGTTGTAGGTTGTTTATAGGATAAAATCCGAAAAGAAAGGCATCGGGGATTACCAGAATAGGTATATAATGATGACCAATCAAGAGGAGCAACAGACATTACCGACAAAAGGGTAAATGAAAAGGCGATCTGCTGAGATAAATTGCAAGCATCCGACAATTATCCACAAGGATTATCTGGGGATGCATTGATATACAACCAATGATCCGGGAACACAATCATTAGCAACGGTGAAAGGACCCACTGGGGATAAAATTGCTAGCATACGGCAATTATCCACAAAGATTTGCTGGGGATATAAGTGCTGATTGAGCAACTTATCCAAGCAAAGGAAAATCAACATCAAGAACTAGATGAAGATAACCACAAGGGGAATGTATCGGTTCGTTGGGATGAACAACAAAGTTAACTCTGCAGTGGAGAGAACGGGGTTTATAACTACCGGTTGTAAGTAGAAAAAACGCAAAGATAGGACTTACGTCTGCTGGTTTGTAGGGCAGAGGGCCAAAAGAGTGGAGGTGACCACAAAATTAGGGTTTACATCTACCGAATACGGGGTAGAAGACCAAACTCCGCGTGGGGATAGAAAAATCACAAATCCGCACGGGAAACCAAAATAGGGTTTATAACAAACCACAAACTGCTGGAGAGCAGGAAAAAGGATTTACAACTACCGGGTAGTAGGTAGAAAACAAAACCTGGCTGGGAAATAAAAGGTGTATAACCGCAAATTCTGTTAAGAAAGCCAGGAAAATAGGACTTATAGCTACCGGTATGGGGGTAGAGGCCCAAAACTACTCCGCTGGGGAACAACCCACTGGGAAGCACAGACATTTGACAAATAGCCAATTCGGGAATGATCCGAAATGACAGACTGAATCAAGACATGTCCTAATGAGGAATAACTCAAATAGGAACTCATCCCAATATATGTGTTGGGAGGGAAGGAACGCGAAGAAACCGTCATCTACAGGATATATCTCGGTGGGGAACTGCAGAAGGAACGACAACATATTCTGCTTATGGACTGACTCATATGGAGAGATTTATAACACCCGACATCTGCTTGGGGAGATCTGTAAAGAGATC
>NW_026112571.1:0-91219 GCF_024323335.1 Lathyrus oleraceus
ATGTAATGAAATCTCAATTAATTTTACATTATTGAATGTTGTTTTTATCATAATAAAATATCTTTTAGTTTATATGTGTTATTTTATAACACCCCTTTTATCCTTAAGGACATGTTTTCACTACTAATTAAAATTTGCAGAGTACTACTACTTTTTTACATTACTACTATTAATTTTTATTACATTAAGAAAGTTACATTCAATTATACAATATTAGTGGACCCGATTATTTGGACCTTATTTGGAAAGATTTGAGTGTATTTAGTTAAGCTCAAAACAAAAAACACAGAAAAACTATAAAAAATATTTACATCTTGTCAATACTTATAAACACACCTTTTGAATATGATTATTATTGGAAAACACAAAGTCTCTGAAGAGTTTATCTAGTGTTACACTTTTTCTCTTAAAAATTAATTTTATAGAGACGAATTAAGTAAAATTTCGTTTTATTATGATATTTATATAGATATCAATAAGTGTATCAGAAACCAATTTCATGCCAAATTCAATTCTAGTACTTAAGTACACATAGACATCACTTGAAATTATTAAATAATATTCTAATAATAACTTTACACATTATTGATTTGTTAATGTTATTATTTTGAATAAGATCCTAAATCATAATATTAACAATGTTGATTGTTAGTTTCTTTATGATAAAGTTATTCACTTAAATTGTAATCATAGATATTTAAGTTATTTTAACTCTAAAATTCTAAGTATAATGTATGATATCATAATATGTTGTTTTAAGAAATGACCATGAAATACGAAATAAATAAATGACATTTTATATAGAAAGAGATGGGTTAAGTTATGAAAAGAAAAACTATTGTAAAAATAAAGTAGAGCTACTCTATTGGAACATGAAACCTATTAGATGTACTAGGCAAAGAGTTGGTTTGCTTTGAACATTATAGGATGCGTTAAACACTCCAAATGCATGTCTTTGAATTCAAATGACATATACGTATACATATTACCTGGCTACTTACGTAATTGTTTTAACATAGTATCCTTCTCAAGGTGACTATGTTTACTACGCCAATCAACATTGGTAGAACGATTTACTTATTTTAAACTTTTTTAAAAATTAATTATGTTTTAAACACTAAAACAAGAGAATATGCAGATGACACAACTACAGACAAACAAGTGATGAATGAAATTCCAGTTTTGATAAACCATTTCAAGATTCATCGAAATTTTTGTGTTCTACATCACCCCCAAAAATTAAAAAAAAAATTGCCTCATAAAGATATAATAATATCAATAAATTTTATGAACATATAGTAAGAAAGATGATAGTATCATATTGATCATTTTTTAATAGTTTGAAACAAGGATGTGAAAGTGTTTGTCCTTTAGTTCATATTTTTTTAATGTTCATCTTTGAAGGCTCATATTAAAATTTTTTAAATTCATTTCTATTATATTGTGATCATGTTAAATATGACTCTCTTTACTACCAATAAATATTTTTTTTAATATGTCTATGGCACTCGTTATAATAACAAAGAAATGGCAATAGTGAATTCATCTATTTTAGAATAATTACAAACAATAATGCTGACAAATATTGAAAAACTAAACTAAATAACAAAAATTTAATGTAGATACTTTAAATTTTTTTCAAGTAATTTCATCCTGAATATTCTAAACATTTCAAAGTTACCACAACTAATGCATAAAAGTACTACGTAGACACCTAAATTCTCATGAATTACAAAATAGTGAGAAAAGTCATAGAAAAAGAGCATCGTAAATAAAATGTTGCTAATATTTGATATGACTTAAACAAGTTATTATATAGAAAGAAACATAATTCAGAATTAAAATGAAAATTTTTTTACATATAATTAAGGTTGAAATTTTATATTTCATGAAAAACTTAATTTTTTTTTGTTTTAAACTTCCGTATATAGGCTAAGCTCACAATCCTCGAACACCCTAAAGACTCATAAGATACAGTACGAACCACCATCATGCAATTACCATAGTGCATTGATAAAATGAATTTGGTAACTAATTTGCTACTAAGTGTTAGATGAGATGTACCCAAAATGTATGCATTACATGACTATCCCAACTATTTCATCTAATGTAATGAAATCTCAATTAATTTTACATATTGAATGTTTTTTTTATCATTAATAAAATATCTTTTAGTTTATATGTGTTTTTTATACACCCCTTTTATCCTTAAAGACATTTTTCACACTAATTTAAAATTGCAGAGTACTACTACTTTTTTTACATTACTACTATTAATTTTATTACATTAAGAAAGTTACATTCAATTATACAATAGATAGTGAGCCCGATTATTTGGACCTTATTTTGAAAGATTTGAGTGTATTAGTTAAGCTCATAAAAACAAAAACAAGAAAAACTATAAAAATATATTATACATCTTGTCATACTTTAAACACCTTTGAATATGATTTATTATTGGAAACACAAAGTCTGAAGAGTTTATCTAGTGTTACACTTTTTCTCTTAAAAATTAATTTTATAGAGACGAATTAAGTAAAATTTTCGTTTATATTATGATTTTATATATGATATCAATAAGTTAGTATCAGAAACCACATTTCATGCCAAATTCTATTCTATTACTTAAGTACACATAGACATCACTTGAAATTATTAGAATAATTCTAAATAATAACATTTACATTATTGATTTGTTAATGTTATTATTGAATAAGATCCTAAATCATAATATTAACAATGTTGATTGTTAGTTTCTTTATGATAAAGTTTATTCACTTAAATTGTAATGTATAGATATTTAAGTTATTTTAACTCAAATTCTAAAGTATAATGTATTGATATCATATATTTTGTTTTTAAGAAATGACCATGAAATACGAAAAATAAAATGACATTTATATAGAAGAGATGGTTAAAGTTATGAAAAGAAAAACATATTGTAAAATAAAGTAGAGCTACTTCTATTGGAAACATGAAACCTATTAGATGGATACTAGGCAAAGAACTGAGTTTGCTTTGAACATCATAGGATGCGTTGAAACACTCCAAATGCATGTCTTTGAATCAAAATGACATATACGTATACATATTACTTGGCTACTTAACGTAATTGTTTAACATAGTAGCCTTCTCAAGGTGACTATGTTTACTACGCCAAATCAACATTGGTAGAACGATTTACTTATTTTAAACTTTTTAAAAAATTAATTATATGTTTTAAACACTAAACAAGAGAATATGCAGATGACACACACGAACAAACAAGTGATGAATGAAATCCAGTTTTGATAAACCATTCAAGATTCATCGAAATTTTGTGTGTTCTAATCTCACCCCAAAAATTAAAAAAAAAAATTGCCCCATAACGATAATAATAAATATCAATAAATTTTATGAACATATAGTAATGAAGATGATAGTAATCATATTGATTATCATTTTTTAATAGTTTTGAAACAAGGATGTGAAAGTGTTTGTCCTTTAGTTCATATTTTTTAATGTTCATCTTTAAGGCTCATATTAAAAATATTTTTAAATCATTTCTATTATATTGTGATCATGTTAAATAATGAACTCTTTTGCTAACCAATAAATATTTTTTTTAAATATGTCATATGCACTCGTTATAATAACAAAGAAATTGCAATAGTGAATTCATCTATTTTAGAATAATTACAAACAAATAATGCTGACAAATATTGAAAAACTAAACTAAATAACAAAAAATTTAATGTAGATACTTTAAATTTTTTTCGAGTATTTTCATCCTGAATATTCTAACATTTCAAATTTACCAAAAATAATCATGCATAAAAGTACTACGTAGACACCTAAATTCTCATGATTACAAATAGTGAGAGAAACTCATAGAAAAACAGCATCGTAAATAAAATGTTGGATAGATATTGATATGACTTAAACAAGTTATATATATAAAAGAAAACATAATTCAAGAATTAAAAATGAAATTTTTTTTACCATAATTATAGGTTGAAATTTATATTTCATGAAAAACTTAATTTTTTTTTGGTTTTAAATTCCGTATTATAGGCTAAGCTCACAATCCTTCGAACACCCTAAAGACTCATAGATACAAGTAGCGAACCACCATCATGCAATTACCATAGTGCGTTGATAATGCATTTGGTAACTACTTTCTACTAATGTTAGATGAGATGTACCCATAAAGTATGCATTACAGACTATCCCAACTAATTTCATCTAATGTAATGAAACTCAATTAATTTTACATTATTGAATTTTTTTTTATCATTAATAATATCTTTTAGTTATATGGTTTTTTATAACACCCCTTTTTCTTTAAAGGACCTGTTTTCACTACTATTAAAATTTGCAGAGTACTACTATTTTTTTACATTACTACTATTAATTTTTATTACATTAAGAAAGTTACATTCAATTATACAATAGATAGTGAGCCCGATTATTTGGACCTTATTTTGAAAGATTTGTGTATTTAGTTAAGCTCATAAAAAACAACAAACAAGAAAAACTATAAAAATATATTATACATCTTGTCAATACTTATAAACCCCTTTTGATAGATTTTTTATGGAAAAACACAAAGTCTCTGAAGAGTTTATCTAGTGTTACACTTTTTCTCTTAAAAATTAATTTTATAGAGACGAATTAAGTAAATTTTCGTTTATTATGATATTATAGTATGATATAATAAGTTAGTATCAAACCACATTTCATGCCAAATTCATATTCTATTACTTAAGTACACATAGACATCACTTGAAATATTAGATAAGATTCTAAATAATAACATTTACATTATTGATTTGTTATGTTATTATTTTGAATAAGATCCTAATCATAATATTACAATGTTGATTTGTTAGTTTCTTTATGATAAAGTTTATTCACTTAAATTGTAATGCATAGATATTTAAGTTATTTTAACTCTAAAATTCTAAAGTATAATGTATTGATATCATAATTGTGTTTTAAGAAATGACCATGAAAATACGAAATAAATAAATGACATTTTATATAGAAGAGATGGATTAAAGTTATGAAAAGACAAACATATTGTAAAAATAAAGTAGAGCTACTTCTATTGGAAACATGAAACCTATTAGATGGATACTAGGCAAAAGAACTAGTTTGCTTTGAACATCATAGGATGCGTTGAAACACTCCAAATGCATGTCTTTGAATCAAATGACATACGTATACATATTACTTGGCTACTTAACGTATTGTTTAACATAGTAGCCTTCTCAAGGTGACTATGTTTACTACGCCAAATCAACATGGTAAACGATTTACTTATTTTAAACTTTTTTTAAAAATTAAATATTATGTTTTAAACACTAAAACAAGAGAATATGCAGATGACACAACTACAAACAAACATGATGAATGAAATTCCAGTTTTTGATAAACCATTCAAGATTCATCGAATTTTTGTGTTCTACCTCACCCAAAAATTAAAAAAAAAATTGCCCCATAAAGATAATAATAATATCAATAAATTTTATGAACATATAGTAATGAAGATGATAGTATCAATTGATGATATCATTTTTTAATAGTTTTGAAACAAGGATGTGAAAGTGTTTGTCTTTAGTTCATATTTTTTTAATGTTCATCTTTGAAGGCTCATATTAAAATATTTTTAAATCATTTCTATTATATTGTGATCATGTTAAATAATGACTCTTTTGCTAACCAATAAATATTTTTTTTTAATATGTCTATGATGGCACTCGTTATAATAACAAAGAAATTGCAATAGTGGATTCATCTATTTTAGAATAATTACAAACAAATAATGCTGACAAATATTGAAAAACTAAACTAAATAACAAAAAATTTAATGTAGATACTTTAAATTTTTTTCGAGTAATTTCATCCTGAATATTCTAAACATTTCAAAGTTTACCAAAATAATCATGCATAAAGTACTACGTAGACACCTAAATTCTCATGAGATTACAAAATGTGAAAACTCATAGAAAAAACAGCATCGTAAATAAAATGAGGATAGATATTGATATGACTTAACAAGTTATTATATAAAAGAAAACATAATTCAAGAATTAAAAATGAATTTTTTTTACCATATTAATAGTTGAAATTTATATTTCATGAAAAACTTAATTTTATTTTTGGTTTTAAAATTCCGTATTATAGCTAAGCTCACAATCCTTCGAACACCCTAAAGACTCATAAGATACAAGTAGCGAACCACATCATGCAATTACCATAGTGCATTGATAAATGCATTTGGTAACTAATTTGCTACTAAGTGTTAGATGAGATGTACCCATAAAATGTATGCATTACATGACTATCCCAACTAATTTCATCTAATGTAATGAAATCTCAATTAATTTTACATTATTGAATGTTTTTTTATCATTAATAAAATATCTTTTAGTTTATATTGTTTATTTTATAACACCCCTTTTATATTTAAAGGACATGTTTTCACTACTAATAAAATTTGCAGAGTACTACTACTTTTTTTACATTACTACTATTAATTTTATTACATTAAGAAAGTTACATTCAATTATACAATAGATAGTGAGCCCGATTATTTGGACCTTATTTTGAAAGATTTGAGTGTATTTAGTTAAGCTCATAAAACAAACAAAACAAGAAAAACTATAAAATATATTATACATCTTGTCAATACTTATAAACACCTTTGGAATATGATTATTATTGGAAAAACACAAAGTCTCTGAAGAGTTTATCTAGTGTTACACTTTTTCTTAAAAATTAATTTATAGAGACGATTAAGTAAAATTCGTTTTATTATGATATTTATATATGATATCAATAAGTTAGTATCAGAAACCACATTTCATGCCAATTCATATTCTATTACTTAAGTACACATAGACATCACTTGAAATTATTAGAATAAGATTCTAAATAATAACATTTACATTATTGATTTGTTAATGTTATTATTTTGAATAAGATCCTAATCATAATATTAACAATGTTGATTTGTTAGTTTCTTTATGATAAAGTTTATTCACTTAAATTGTAATGCATAGATATTTAAGTTATTTTAACTCTAAAATTCTAAAGTATATGTATTGATATCATAATATGTTGTTTTAAGAAATGACCATGAAAATACGAAATAATAGAATGACATTTTATATAGAAAGAGATGGATTAAAGTTATGAAAAGAAAACATATTGTAAAAATAAAGTAGAGCTACTTCTATTGAAACATGAAACCTATTAGATGGATACTAGGCAAAAGAACTGAGTTTGCTTTGAACATCATAGGATGCGTTGAAACACTCCAAATGCATGTCTTTGAATCAAAATGACATATACGTATACATATTACTTGGCTACTTAACGTAATTGTTTAACATAGTAGCCTTCTCAAGGTGACTATGTTTACTACGCCAAATCAACATTGGTAGAACGATTTACTTATTTTAAACTTTTTTAAAAATTAATTATATGTTTTAAACACTAAACAAGAGAATATGCAGATGACACAACTACAGACAAACAAGTGATGAATGAAATTCCAGTTTTTGATAAACCATTCAAGATTCATCGAAATTTTTGTGTTCTACCTCACCCCAAAATTAAAAAAAAAATTGCCCATAAAGATAATAATAATATCAATAAATTTATGAACATATAGTAATGAAGATGATAGTAATCATATTGATTATCATTTTTTAATAGTTTTGAAACAAGGATGTGAAAGTGTTTGTCCTTTAGTTCATATTTTTTTATGTTCATCTTGAAGGCTCATATTAAAAATATTTTTAAATCATTTCTATTATATTGTGATCATGTTAAATAATGAACTCTTTTGCTAACCAATAAATATTTTTTTTTAATAGTCATATGGCACTCGTTATAAATAACAAAGAAATTGCAATAGTGAATTCATCTATTTTAGAATAATTACAAACAAATAATGCTGACAAATATTGAAAAACTAAACTAAATAACAAAAATTTAATGTAGATACTTTAAATTTTTTTCGAGTAATTTCATCCTGAATATTCTAAACTTTCAAAGTTTACCAAAAATAATCATGCATAAAAGTACTACGTAGACACCTAATTCTCATGAAATTACAAAATAGTGAGAAACTCATAGAAAAACACAGCATCGTAAATAAATGATGGATAGATATTGATATGACTTAAACAAGTTATTATATATAAAAGAAAACATAATTCAAGATTAAAAATGAATTTTTTTACCATAATTAATAGGTTGAAATTTATATTTCATGAAAAACTAATTTTTATTTTTGGTTTTAAAATTCCGTATTATAGGCTAAGCTCACAATCCTTCGAACACCCTAAAGACTCATAAGATACAAGTAGCGAACCACCATCATGCAATTACCATAGTGCGTTGATAAATGCATTTGGTAACTAATTTGCTACTAAGTGTTAGATGAGATGTACCCATAAAATGTATGCATTACATGACTATCCCAACTAATTTCATCTAATGTAATGAAATCTCAATTATTTTACATTATTGAATGTTTTTTTTATCATTAATAAAATATCTTTTAGTTTATTATGTTATTTTATAACACCCCTTTTATCTTTAAAGGACATGTTTTCACTACTAATTAAATTTGCAGAGTACTACTACTTTTTTTACATTACTACTATTAATTTTTATTACATTAAGAAGGTACATTCAATTATACAATAGATAGTGAGCCCGATTATTTGGACCTTATTTTGAAAGATTTGAGTGTATTTAGTTAAGCTCATAAAAACAAACAAAACAAGAAAACTATAAAAATATATTATACATCTTGTCAATACTTATAAACACCTTTTGAATATGATTTATTATTGGAAAAACACAAAGTCTCTGAAGAGTTTATCTAGTGTTACACTTTTTCTCTTAAAAATTAATTTTATAGAGACGAATTAAGTAAAATTTTCGTTTTATTATGATATTTATATATGATATCAATAAGTTAGTATCAGAAACCACATTTCATGCCAAATTCATATTCTATTACTTAAGTACACATAGACATCACTTGAAATTATTAGAATAAGATTCTAAATAATAACATTTACATTATTGATTGTTAATGTTATTATTTGAATAAGATCCTAAATCATAATATTAACAATGTTGATTTGTTAGTTTCTTTATGATAAAGTTTATTCACTTAAATTGTAATGCATAGATATTTAAGTTATTTTAACTCTAAAATTCTAAGTATAATGTATTGATATCATAATATGTTGTTTTAAGAAATGACCATGAAATACGAAATAAATAAAATGACATTTTATATAGAAAGAGATGGGTTAAAGTTATGAAAAGAAAAACATATTGTAAAAATAAAGTAGAGCTACTTCTATTGGAAACATGAAACCTATTAGATGGATACTAGGCAAAAGAACTGAGTTTGCTTTGAACATCATAGGATGCGTTGAAACACTCCAAATGCATGTCTTTGAATCAAAATGACATATACGTATACATATTACTTGGCTACTTAACGTAATTGTTTAACATAGTAGCCTTCTCAAGTGACTATGTTTACTACGCCAAATCAACATTGGTAGAACGATTACTTATTTTAAACTTTTTTAAAATTAATTATATGTTTTTAAACACTAAAACAAGAGAATATGCAGATGACACAACTACAGAACAACAAGTGATGAATGAAATTCCAGTTTTGATAAACCATTCAAGATTCATCGAAATTTTTGTGTTCTACCTCACCCCAAAAATTAAAAAAAAATTGCCCCATAAAGATAATAATAAATATCAATAAATTTTATGAACATATAGTAATGAAGATGATAGTAATCATATTGATTATCATTTTTTAATAGTTTTGAAACAAGGATGTGAAAGTGTTTGTCCTTTAGTTCATATTTTTTTATGTTCATCTTTGAAGGCTCATATTAAAATATTTTAAATCATTTCTATTATATTGTGATCATGTTAAATAATGAACTCTTTTGCTAACCAATAAATATTTTTTTTAAATATGTCATATGGCACTCGTTATAATAACAAAGAAATTGCAATAGTGAATTCATCTATTTTAGAATAATTACAAACAAATAATGCTGACAAATATTGAAAAACTAAACTAAATAACAAAAAATTTAATGTAGATACTTTAAATTTTTTCGAGTAATTTCATCCTGAATATTCTAAACATTTCAAAGTTTACCAAATAATCATGCATAAAAGTACTACGTAGACACCTAAATTCTCATGAAATTACAAAATAGTGAGAAAACTCATAGAAAACAGCATCGTAAATAAAATGTTGGATAGATATTGATATGACTTAAACAAGTTATTATATATAAAGAAAACATAATTCAAGAATTAAAATGAAATTTTTTTACCATAATAATAGGTTGAAATTTATATTTCATGAAAACTTAATTTTTATTTTTGGTTTTAAAATTCCGTATTATAGGCTAAGCTCACAATCCTTCGAACACCCTAAAGACTCATAAGATACAAGTAGCGACCACCATCATGCAATTACCATAGTGCGTTGATAAATGCATTTGGTAACTAATTTGCTACTAAGTGTTAGATGAGATGTACCCATAAAATGTATGCATTACATGACTATCCCAACTAATTTCATCTAATGTAATGAAATCTCAATTAATTTTACATTATTGAATGTTTTTTTTATCATTAATAAAATATCTTTTAGTTTATATGTGTTATTTTATAACCCCCTTTATCTTTAAAGGACATGTTTTCACTACTAATTAAAATTTGCAGAGTACTACTACTTTTTTTACATTACTACTATTAATTTTTATACATTAAGAAAGTTACATTCAATTATACAATAGATAGTGAGCCCGATTATTTGACCTTATTTTGAAAGATTTGAGTATTTAGTTAAGCTCATAAAAACAAACAAAACAAGAAAAACTATAAAAATATATATACATCTTGTCAATACTTATAAACACCTTTTGAATATGATTTATTATTGGAAAAACACAAAGTCTCTGAAGAGTTTATCTAGTGTTACACTTTTTCTCTTAAAATTAATTTTATAGAGACGAATTAAGTAAAATTTTCGTTTTATTATGATATTTATATATGATATCAATAAGTTAGTATCAGAACCACATTTCATGCCAATTCAATTCTATTACTTAAGTACACATAGACATCACTTGAAATTATTAGAATAAGATTCTAAATAATAACATTTACATTGATTTGTTAATGTTATTATTTTGAATAAGATCCTAAATCATAATATTAACAATGTTGATTTGTTAGTTTCTTTATGATAAAGTTTATTCACTTAAATTGTAATGCATAGATATTTAAGTTATTTTAACTCTAAAATTCTAAGTAATGTATTGATATCATAATATGTTGTTTTAAGAAATGACCATGAAAATACGAAAATAAAATGACATTTTATATAGAAAGAGATGGATTAAAGTTATGTTATGAAGAAAAACATATTGTAAAAAAGTAGAGCTACTTCTATTGGAAACATGAAACCTATTAGATGGATACTAGGCAAAAGAACTGAGTTTGCTTTGAACATCATAGGATGCGTTGAAACACTCCAAATGCATGTCTTTGAATCAAAATGACATATACGTACATATTACTTGGCTACTTAACGTAATTGTTTAACATAGTAGCCTTCTCAAGGTGACTATGTTTACTACGCCAAATCAACATTGGTAGAACGATTTACTTATTTTAAACTTTTTTTAAAAATTAATTATATGTTTTAAACACTAAAACAAGAGAATATGCAGATGACACAACTACAGAACAAACAAGTGATGAATGAAATTCCAGTTTTGATAAACCATTCAAGATTCATCGAAATTTTTGTGTTCTACCTCACCCCAAAAAATTAAAAAAAAAATGCCCATAAAGATAATAATAAATATCAATAAATTTTATGAACATATAGTAATGAAGATGATAGTAATCATATTGATTATCATTTTTTAATAGTTTTGAAACAAGGATGTGAAAGTGTTTGTCCTTTAGTTCATATTTTTTAATGTTCATCTTTGAAGGCTCATATTAAAAATATTTTTAAATCATTTCTATTATATGATCATGTTAAATAATGAACTCTTTTGCTAACCAATAAATATTTTTTTTAATATGTCATATGGCACTCGTTATAATAACAAAGAAATTGCAATAGTGAATTCATCTATTTTAGAATAATTACAACAAATAATGCTGACAAATATTGAAAACTAAACTAAATAACAAAAAATTTTATGTAGATACTTTAAATTTTTTCGAGTAATTTCATCCTGAATATTCTAAACATTTCAAAGTTTACCAAAAATAATCATGCATAAAGTACTACGTAGACACCTAAATTCTCATGAAATTACAAAATAGTGAGAAAACTCATAGAAAAACAGCATCGTAAATAAAATGATGGATAGATATTGATATGACTTAAACAAGTTATTATATATAAAAGAAACATAATTCAAGAATTAAAAATGAATTTTTTTACCATAATTAATAGGTTGAAATTTATATTTCATGAAAAACTTAATTTTTATTTTTGGTTTTAAAATTCCGTATTATAGGCTAAGCTCACAATCCTTCGAACACCCTAAAGACTCATAAGATACAAGTAGCGAACCACCATCATGCAATTACCATAGTGCGTTGATAAATGCATTTGGTAACTATTTGCTACTAAGTGTTAGATGAGATGTACCCATAAAATGTATGCATTACATGACTATCCCAACTAATTTCATCTAATGTAATGAAATCTCAATTAATTTTACATTATTGAATGTTTTTTTATCATTAATAAAATATCTTTTAGTTTATATGTGTTATTTTATAACACCCCCTTTATCCTTAAAGGACATGTTTTCACTACTAATTAAAATTTGCAGAGTACTACTACTTTTTTTACATTACTACTATTAATTTTTATTACATTAAGAAAGTTACATTCAATTATACAATAGATAGTGAGCCCGATTATTTGGACCTTATTTTGAAAGATTTGAGTGTATTTAGTTAAGCTCATAAAAACAAACAAAACAAGAAAACTATAAAAATATATTATACATCTTGTCAATACTTATAAACACCTTTTGAATATGATTTATTATTGGAAAAACACAAAGTCTCTGAAGAGTTTATCTAGTGTTACACTTTTTCTCTTAAAAATTAATTTTATAGAGACGAATTAAGTAAAATTTTCGTTTTATTATGATATTTATATATGATATCAATAAGTTAGTATCAGAAACCACATTTCATGCCAAATTCATATTCTATTACTTAAGTACACATAGACATCACTTGAAATTATTAGAATAAGATTCTAAATAATAACATTTACATTATTGATTTGTTAATGTTATTATTTTGAATAAGATCCTAAATCATAATATTAACAATGTTGATTTGTTAGTTTCTTTATGATAAAGTTTATTCACTTAAATTGTAATGCATAGATATTTAAGTTATTTTAACTCTAAAATTCTAAAGTATAATGTATTGATATCATAATATGTTGTTTTAAGAAATGACCATGAAAATACGAAATAAATAAAATGACATTTTATATAGAAAGAGATGGATTAAAGTTATGAAAGAAAAACATATTGTAAAAATAAAGTAGAGCTACTTCTATTGGAAACATGAAACCTATTAGATGGATACTAGGCAAAAGAACTGAGTTTGCTTTGAACATCATAGGATGCGTTGAAACACTCCAAATGCATGTCTTTGAATCAAAATGACATATACGTATACATATTACTTGGCTACTTAACGTAATTGTTTAACATAGTAGCCTTCTCAAGGTGACTATGTTTACTACGCCAAATCAACATTGGTAGAACGATTTACTTATTTTAAACTTTTTTTAAAATTAATTATATGTTTTAAACACTAAAACAAGAGAATATGCAGATGACACAACTACAGAACAAACAAGTGATGAATGAAATTCCAGTTTTGATAAACCATTCAAGATTCATCGAAATTTTTGTGTTCTACCTCACCCCAAATAAAAAAAAAAATTGCCCCATAAAGATAATAATAAATATCAATAAATTTTATGAACATATAGTAATGAAGATGATAGTAATCATATTGATTATCATTTTTAATAGTTTTGAAACAAGGATGTGAAAGTGTTTGTCCTTTAGTTCATATTTTTTTAATGTTCATCTTTGAAGGCTCATATTAAAAATTTTTTAAATCATTTCTATTATATTGTGATCATGTTAAATAATGAACTCTTTTGCTAACCAATAAATATTTTTTTTAAATATGTCATATGGCACTCGTTATAATAACAAAGAATTGCAATAGTGAATTCATCTATTTTAGAATAATTACAAACAAATAATGCTGACAAATATTGAAAAACTAAACTAAATAACAAAAAATTTAATGTAGATACTTTAAATTTTTTTCGAGTAATTTCATCCTGAATATTCTAAACATTTCAAAGTTTACCAAAAATAATCATGCATAAAAGTACTACGTAGACACCTAAATTCTCATGAATTACAAAATAGTGAGAAAACTCATAGAAAAACAGCATCGTAATAAAATGATGGATAGATATTGATATGACTTAAACAAGTTATTATATATAAAAGAAAACATAATTCAAGAATTAAAAATGAAATTTTTTTTACCATAATTAATAGGTTGAAATTTATATTTCATGAAAAACTTAATTTTTATTTTTGGTTTTAAAATTCCGTATTATAGGCTAAGCTCACAATCCTTCGAACACCCTAAAGACTCATAAGATACAAGTAGCGAACCACCATCATGCAATTACCATAGTGCGTTGATAAATGCATTTGGTAACTAACTTGCTACTAAGTGTTAGATGAGATGTACCCATAAAATGTATGCATTACATGACTATCCCAACTAATTTCATCTAATGTAATGAAATCTCAATTAATTTTACATTATTGAATGTTTTTTTATCATTAATAAAATATCTTTTAGTTTATATGTGTTATTTTATAACACCCCTTTTATCTTTAAAGGACATGTTTTCACTACTAATTAAAATTTAGAGTACTACTACTTTTTTTACATTACTACTATTAATTTTTATTACATTAAGAAAGGTACATTCAATTATACAATAGATAGTGAGCCCGATTATTTGGACCTTATTTTGAAAGATTTGAGTGTATTTAGTTAAGCTCATAAAAACAAACAAAATAAGAAAAACTATAAAAATATATTATACATCTTGTCAATACTTATAAACACCTTTTGAATATGATTTATTATTGGAAAAACACAAAGTCTCTGAAGAGTTTATCTAGTGTTACACTTTTTCTCTTAAAAATTAATTTTATAGAGACGAATTAAGTAAAATTTCGTTTTATTATGATATTTATATATGATATCAATAAGTTAGTATCAGAAACCACATTTCATGCCAAATTCATATTCTATTACTTAAGTACACATAGACATCACTTGAAATTATTAGAATAAGATTCTAAATAATAACATTTACATTATTGATTTGTTAATGTTATTATTTTGAATAAGATCCTAAATCATAATATTAACAATGTTGATTTGTTAGTTTCTTTATGATAAAGTTTATTCACTTAAATTGTAATGCATAGATATTTAAGTTATTTTAACTCTAAAATTCTAAAGTATAATGTATTGATATCATAATATGTTGTTTTAAGAAATGACCATGAAAATACGAAATAAATAAAATGACATTTTATATAGAAAGAGATGGATTAAAGTTATGAAAAGAAAAACATATTGTAAAAATAAAGTAGAGCTACTTCTATTGGAAACATGAAACCTATTAGATGGATACTAGGCAAAAGAACTGAGTTTGCTTTGAACATCATAGGATGCGTTGAAACACTCCAAATGCATGTCTTTGAATCAAAATGACATATACGTATACATATTACTTGGCTACTTAACGTAATTGTTTAACATAGTAGCCTTCTCAAGGTGACTATGTTTACTACGCCAAATCAACATTGGTAGAACGATTTACTTATTTTAAACTTTTTTTAAAAATTAATTATATGTTTTAAACACTAAAACAAGAGAATATGCAGATGACACAACTACAGAACAAACAAGTGATGAATGAAATTCCAGTTTTGATAAACCATTCAAGATTCATCGAAATTTTTGTGTTCTACCTCACCCCAAAAATTAAAAAAAAAATTGCCCCATAAAGATAATAATAAATATCAATAAATTTTATGAACATATAGTAATGAAGATGATAGTAATCATATTGATTATCATTTTTTAATAGTTTTGAAACAAGGATGTGAAAGTGTTTGTCCTTTAGTTCATATTTTTTTAATGTTCATCTTTGAAGGCTCATATTAAAATATTTTTAAATCATTTCTATTATATTGTGATCATGTTAAATAATGAACTCTTTTGCTAACCAATAAATATTTTTTTTAAATATGTCATATGGCACTCGTTATAATAACAAAGAAATTGCAATAGTGAATTCATCTATTTTAGAATAATTACAAACAAATAATGCTGACAAATATTGAAAAACTAAACTAAATAACAAAAATTTAATGTAGATACTTTAAATTTTTTTCGAGTAATTTCATCCTGAATATTCTAAACATTTCAAAGTTTACCAAAAATAATCATGCATAAAAGTACTACGTAGACACCTAAATTCTCATGAAATTACAAAATAGTGAGAAAACTCATAGAAAAACAGCATCGTAAATAAAATGATGGATAGATATTGATATGACTTAAACAAGTTATTATATATAAAAGAAAACATAATTCAAGAATTAAAATGAAATTTTTTTTACCATAATTAATAGGTTGAAATTTATATTTCATGAAAAACTTAATTTTTATTTTTGGTTTTAAAATTCCGTATTATAGGCTAAGCTCACAATCCTTCGAACACCCTAAAGACTCATAAGATACAAGTAGCGAACCACCATCATGCAATTACCATAGTGCGTTGATAAATGCATTTGGTAACTAATTTGCTACTAAGTGTTAGATGAGATGTACCCATAAAATGTATGCATTACATGACTATCCCAACTAATTTCATCTAATGTAATGAAATCTCAATTAATTTTACATTATTGAATGTTTTTTTTATCATTAATAAAATATCTTTTAGTTTATATATGTTATTTTATAACACCCCTTTTATCTTTAAAGGACATGTTTTCACTACTAATTAAAATTTGCAGAGTACTACTACTTTTTTTACATTACTACTATTAATTTTTATTACATTAAGAAAGTTACATTCAATTATACAATAGATAGTGAGCCCGATTATTTGGACCTTATTTTGAAAGATTTGAGTGTATTTAGTTAAGCTCATAAAAACAAACAAAACAAGAAAAACTATAAAAATATATTATACATCTTGTCAATACTTATAAACACCTTTTGAATATGATTTATTATTGGAAAAACACAAAGTCTCTGAAGAGTTTATCTAGTGTTACACTTTTTCTCTTAAAAATTAATTTTATAGAGACGAATTAAGTAAAATTTTCGTTTTATTATGATATTTATATATGATATCAATAAGTTAGTATCAGAAACCACATTTCATGCCAAATTCATATTCTATTACTTAAGTACACATAGACATCACTTGAAATTATTAGAATAAGATTCTAAATAATAACATTTACATTATTGATTTGTTAATGTTATTATTTTGAATAAGATCCTAAATCATAATATTAACAATGTTGATTTGTTAGTTTCTTTATGATAAAGTTTATTCACTTAAATTGTAATGCATAGATATTTAAGTTATTTTAACTCTAAAATTCTAAAGTATAATGTATTGATATCATAATATGTTGTTTTAAGAAATGACCATGAAAATACGAAATAAATAAAATGACATTTTATATAGAAAGAGATGGATTAAAGTTATGAAAAGAAAAACATATTGTAAAAATAAAGTAGAGCTACTTCTATTGGAAACATGAAACCTATTAGATGGATACTAGGCAAAAGAACTGAGTTTGCTTTGAACATCATAGGATGCGTTGAAACACTCCAAATGCATGTCTTTGAATCAAAATGACATATACGTATACATATTACTTGGCTACTTAACGTAATTGTTTAACATAGTAGCCTTCTCAAGGTGACTATGTTTACTACGCCAAATCAACATTGGTAGAACGATTTACTTATTTTAAACTTTTTTTAAAAATTAATTATATGTTTTAAACACTAAAACAAGAGAATATGCAGATGACACAACTACAGAACAAACAAGTGATGAATGAAATTCCAGTTTTGATAAACCATTCAAGATTCATCGAAATTTTTGTGTTCTACCTCACCCCAAAAATTAAAAAAAAAATTGCCCCATAAAGATAATAATAAATATCAATAAATTTTATGAACATATAGTAATGAAGATGATAGTAATCATATTGATTATCATTTTTTAATAGTTTTGAAACAAGGATGTGAAAGTGTTTGTCCTTTAGTTCATATTTTTTTAATGTTCATCTTTGAAGGCTCATATTAAAAATATTTTTAAATCATTTCTATTATATTGTGATCATGTTAAATAATGAACTCTTTTGCTAACCAATAAATATTTTTTTTAAATATGTCATATGGCACTCGTTATAATAACAAAGAAATTGCAATAGTGAATTCATCTATTTTAGAATAATTACAAACAAATAATGCTGACAAATATTGAAAAACTAAACTAAATAACAAAAAATTTAATGTAGATACTTTAAATTTTTTCGAGTAATTTCATCCTGAATATTCTAAACATTTCAAAGTTTACCAAAATAATCATGCATAAAAGTACTACGTAGACACCTAAATTCTCATGAAATTACAAAATAGTGAGAAAACTCATAGAAAAACAGCATCGTAAATAAAATGATGGATAGATATTGATATGACTTAAACAAGTTATTATATATAAAAGAAAACATAATTCAAGAATTAAAAATGAAATTTTTTTTACCATAATTAATAGGTTGAAATTTATATTTCATGAAAAACTTAATTTTTATTTTTGGTTTTAAAATTCCGTATTATAGGCTAAGCTCACAATCCTTCGAACACCCTAAAGACTCATAAGATACAAGTAGCGAACCACCATCATGCAATTACCATAGTGCGTTGATAAATGCATTTGGTAACTAATTTGCTACTAAGTGTTAGATGAGATGTACCCATAAAATGTATGCATTACATGACTATCCCAACTAATTTCATCTAATGTAATGAAATCTCAATTAATTTTACATTATTGAATGTTTTTTTTATCATTAATAAAATATCTTTTAGTTTATATGTTATTTTATAACACCCCTTTTATCTTTAAAGGACATGTTTTCACTACTAATTAAAATTTGCAGAGTACTACTACTTTTTTTACATTACTACTATTAATTTTTATTACATTAAGAAAGTTACATTCAATTATACAATAGATAGTGAGCCCGATTATTTGGACCTTATTTTGAAAGATTTGAGTGTATTTAGTTAAGCTCATAAAAACAAACAAAACAAGAAAAACTATAAAATATATTATACATCTTGTCAATACTTATAAACACCTTTTGAATATGATTTATTATTGGAAAAACACAAAGTCTCTGAAGAGTTTATCTAGTGTTACACTTTTTCTCTTAAAATTAATTTTATAGAGACGAATTAAGTAAAATTTTCGTTTTATTATGATATTTATATATGATATCAATAAGTTAGTATCAGAAACCACATTTCATGCCAAATTCATATTCTATTACTTAAGTACACATAGACATCACTTGAAATTATTAGAATAAGATTCTAAATAATAACATTTACATTATTGATTTGTTAATGTTATTATTTTGAATAAGATCCTAAATCATAATATTAACAATGTTGATTTGTTAGTTTCTTTATGATAAAGTTTATTCACTTAAATTGTAATGCATAGATATTTAAGTTATTTTAACTCTAAAATTCTAAAGTATAATGTATTGATATCATAATATGTTGTTTTAAGAAATGACCATGAAAATACGAAATAAATAAAATGACATTTTATATAGAAAGAGATGGATTAAAGTTATGAAAAGAAAAACATATTGTAAAAATAAAGTAGAGCTACTTCTATTGGAAACATGAAACCTATTAGATGGATACTAGGCAAAAGAACTGAGTTTGCTTTGAACATCATAGGATGCGTTGAAACACTCCAAATGCATGTCTTTGAATCAAAATGACATATACGTATACATATTACTTGGCTACTTAACGTAATTGTTTAACATAGTAGCCTTCTCAAGGTGACTATGTTTACTACGCCAAATCAACATTGGTAGAACGATTTACTTATTTTAAACTTTTTTTAAAAATTAATTATATGTTTTAAACACTAAAACAAGAGAATATGCAGATGACACAACTACAGAACAAACAAGTGATGAATGAAATTCCAGTTTTGATAAACCATTCAAGATTCATCGAAATTTTTGTGTTCTACCTCACCCCAAAAATTAAAAAAAAAAATTGCCCCATAAAGATAATAATAAATATCAATAAATTTTATGAACATATAGTAATGAAGATGATAGTAATCATATTGATTATCATTTTTTAATAGTTTTGAAACAAGGATGTGAAAGTGTTTGTCCTTTAGTTCATATTTTTTTAATGTTCATCTTTGAAGGCTCATATTAAAAATATTTTTAAATCATTTCTATTATATTGTGATCATGTTAAATAATGAACTCTTTTGCTAACCAATAAATATTTTTTTTAAATATGTCATATGGCACTCGTTATAATAACAAAGAAATTGCAATAGTGAATTCATCTATTTTAGAATAATTACAAACAAATAATGCTGACAAATATTGAAAAACTAAACTAAATAACAAAAAATTTAATGTAGATACTTTAAATTTTTTTCGAGTAATTTCATCCTGAATATTCTAAACATTTCAAAGTTTACCAAAAATAATCATGCATAAAAGTACTACGTAGACACCTAAATTCTCATGAAATTACAAAATAGTGAGAAAACTCATAGAAAAACAGCATCGTAAATAAAATGATGGATAGATATTGATATGACTTAAACAAGTTATTATATATAAAAGAAAACATAATTCAAGAATTAAAAATGAAATTTTTTTTACCATAATTAATAGGTTGAAATTTATATTTCATGAAAAACTTAATTTTTATTTTTGGTTTTAAAATTCCGTATTATAGGCTAAGCTCACAATCCTTCGAACACCCTAAAGACTCATAAGATACAAGTAGCGAACCACCATCATGCAATTACCATAGTGCGTTGATAAATGCATTTGGTAACTAATTTGCTACTAAGTGTTAGATGAGATGTACCCATAAAATGTATGCATTACATGACTATCCCAACTAATTTCATCTAATGTAATGAAATCTCAATTAATTTTACATTATTGAATGTTTTTTTTATCATTAATAAAATATCTTTTAGTTTATATATGTTATTTTATAACACCCCTTTTATCTTTAAAGGACATGTTTTCACTACTAATTAAAATTTGCAGAGTACTACTACTTTTTTTACATTACTACTATTAATTTTTATTACATTAAGAAAGTTACATTCAATTATACAATAGATAGTGAGCCCGATTATTTGGACCTTATTTTGAAAGATTTGAGTGTATTTAGTTAAGCTCATAAAAACAAACAAAACAAGAAAAACTATAAAAATATATTATACATCTTGTCAATACTTATAAACACCTTTTGAATATGATTTATTATTGGAAAAACACAAAGTCTCTGAAGAGTTTATCTAGTGTTACACTTTTTCTCTTAAAAATTAATTTTATAGAGACGAATTAAGTAAAATTTTCGTTTTATTATGATATTTATATATGATATCAATAAGTTAGTATCAGAAACCACATTTCATGCCAAATTCATATTCTATTACTTAAGTACACATAGACATCACTTGAAATTATTAGAATAAGATTCTAAATAATAACATTTACATTATTGATTTGTTAATGTTATTATTTTGAATAAGATCCTAAATCATAATATTAACAATGTTGATTTGTTAGTTTCTTTATGATAAAGTTTATTCACTTAAATTGTAATGCATAGATATTTAAGTTATTTTAACTCTAAAATTCTAAAGTATAATGTATTGATATCATAATATGTTGTTTTAAGAAATGACCATGAAAATACGAAATAAATAAAATGACATTTTATATAGAAAGAGATGGATTAAAGTTATGAAAAGAAAAACATATTGTAAAAATAAAGTAGAGCTACTTCTATTGGAAACATGAAACCTATTAGATGGATACTAGGCAAAAGAACTGAGTTTGCTTTGAACATCATAGGATGCGTTGAAACACTCCAAATGCATGTCTTTGAATCAAAATGACATATACGTATACATATTACTTGGCTACTTAACGTAATTGTTTAACATAGTAGCCTTCTCAAGGTGACTATGTTTACTACGCCAAATCAACATTGGTAGAACGATTTACTTATTTTAAACTTTTTTTAAAAATTAATTATATGTTTTAAACACTAAAACAAGAGAATATGCAGATGACACAACTACAGAACAAACAAGTGATGAATGAAATTCCAGTTTTGATAAACCATTCAAGATTCATCGAAATTTTTGTGTTCTACCTCACCCCAAAAATTAAAAAAAAAATTGCCCCATAAAGATAATAATAAATATCAATAAATTTTATGAACATATAGTAATGAAGATGATAGTAATCATATTGATTATCATTTTTTAATAGTTTTGAAACAAGGATGTGAAAGTGTTTGTCCTTTAGTTCATATTTTTTTAATGTTCATCTTTGAAGGCTCATATTAAAAATATTTTTAAATCATTTCTATTATATTGTGATCATGTTAAATAATGAACTCTTTTGCTAACCAATAAATATTTTTTTTAAATATGTCATATGGCACTCGTTATAATAACAAAGAAATTGCAATAGTGAATTCATCTATTTTAGAATAATTACAAACAAATAATGCTGACAAATATTGAAAAACTAAACTAAATAACAAAAAATTTAATGTAGATACTTTAAATTTTTTTCGAGTAATTTCATCCTGAATATTCTAAACATTTCAAAGTTTACCAAAAATAATCATGCATAAAAGTACTACGTAGACACCTAAATTCTCATGAAATTACAAAATAGTGAGAAAACTCATAGAAAAACAGCATCGTAAATAAAATGATGGATAGATATTGATATGACTTAAACAAGTTATTATATATAAAAGAAAACATAATTCAAGAATTAAAAATGAAATTTTTTTTACCATAATTAATAGGTTGAAATTTATATTTCATGAAAAACTTAATTTTTATTTTTGGTTTTAAAATTCCGTATTATAGGCTAAGCTCACAATCCTTCGAACACCCTAAAGACTCATAAGATACAAGTAGCGAACCACCATCATGCAATTACCATAGTGCGTTGATAAATGCATTTGGTAACTAATTTGCTACTAAGTGTTAGATGAGATGTACCCATAAAATGTATGCATTACATGACTATCCCAACTAATTTCATCTAATGTAATGAAATCTCAATTAATTTTACATTATTGAATGTTTTTTTTATCATTAATAAAATATCTTTTAGTTTATATATGTTATTTTATAACACCCCTTTTATCTTTAAAGGACATGTTTTCACTACTAATTAAAATTTGCAGAGTACTACTACTTTTTTTACATTACTACTATTAATTTTTATTACATTAAGAAAGTTACATTCAATTATACAATAGATAGTGAGCCCGATTATTTGGACCTTATTTTGAAAGATTTGAGTGTATTTAGTTAAGCTCATAAAAACAAACAAAACAAGAAAAACTATAAAAATATATTATACATCTTGTCAATACTTATAAACACCTTTTGAATATGATTTATTATTGGAAAAACACAAAGTCTCTGAAGAGTTTATCTAGTGTTACACTTTTTCTCTTAAAAATTAATTTTATAGAGACGAATTAAGTAAAATTTTCGTTTTATTATGATATTTATATATGATATCAATAAGTTAGTATCAGAAACCACATTTCATGCCAAATTCATATTCTATTACTTAAGTACACATAGACATCACTTGAAATTATTAGAATAAGATTCTAAATAATAACATTTACATTATTGATTTGTTAATGTTATTATTTTGAATAAGATCCTAAATCATAATATTAACAATGTTGATTTGTTAGTTTCTTTATGATAAAGTTTATTCACTTAAATTGTAATGCATAGATATTTAAGTTATTTTAACTCTAAAATTCTAAAGTATAATGTATTGATATCATAATATGTTGTTTTAAGAAATGACCATGAAAATACGAAATAAATAAAATGACATTTTATATAGAAAGAGATGGATTAAAGTTATGAAAAGAAAAACATATTGTAAAAATAAAGTAGAGCTACTTCTATTGGAAACATGAAACCTATTAGATGGATACTAGGCAAAAGAACTGAGTTTGCTTTGAACATCATAGGATGCGTTGAAACACTCCAAATGCATGTCTTTGAATCAAAATGACATATACGTATACATATTACTTGGCTACTTAACGTAATTGTTTAACATAGTAGCCTTCTCAAGGTGACTATGTTTACTACGCCAAATCAACATTGGTAGAACGATTTACTTATTTTAAACTTTTTTTAAAAATTAATTATATGTTTTAAACACTAAAACAAGAGAATATGCAGATGACACAACTACAGAACAAACAAGTGATGAATGAAATTCCAGTTTTGATAAACCATTCAAGATTCATCGAAATTTTTGTGTTCTACCTCACCCCAAAAATTAAAAAAAAAATTGCCCCATAAAGATAATAATAAATATCAATAAATTTTATGAACATATAGTAATGAAGATGATAGTAATCATATTGATTATCATTTTTTAATAGTTTTGAAACAAGGATGTGAAAGTGTTTGTCCTTTAGTTCATATTTTTTTAATGTTCATCTTTGAAGGCTCATATTAAAAATATTTTTAAATCATTTCTATTATATTGTGATCATGTTAAATAATGAACTCTTTTGCTAACCAATAAATATTTTTTTTAAATATGTCATATGGCACTCGTTATAATAACAAAGAAATTGCAATAGTGAATTCATCTATTTTAGAATAATTACAAACAAATAATGCTGACAAATATTGAAAAACTAAACTAAATAACAAAAAATTTAATGTAGATACTTTAAATTTTTTTCGAGTAATTTCATCCTGAATATTCTAAACATTTCAAAGTTTACCAAAAATAATCATGCATAAAAGTACTACGTAGACACCTAAATTCTCATGAAATTACAAAATAGTGAGAAAACTCATAGAAAAACAGCATCGTAAATAAAATGATGGATAGATATTGATATGACTTAAACAAGTTATTATATATAAAAGAAAACATAATTCAAGAATTAAAAATGAAATTTTTTTTACCATAATTAATAGGTTGAAATTTATATTTCATGAAAAACTTAATTTTTATTTTTGGTTTTAAAATTCCGTATTATAGGCTAAGCTCACAATCCTTCGAACACCCTAAAGACTCATAAGATACAAGTAGCGAACCACCATCATGCAATTACCATAGTGCGTTGATAAATGCATTTGGTAACTAATTTGCTACTAAGTGTTAGATGAGATGTACCCATAAAATGTATGCATTACATGACTATCCCAACTAATTTCATCTAATGTAATGAAATCTCAATTAATTTTACATTATTGAATGTTTTTTTTATCATTAATAAAATATCTTTTAGTTTATATATGTTATTTTATAACACCCCTTTTATCTTTAAAGGACATGTTTTCACTACTAATTAAAATTTGCAGAGTACTACTACTTTTTTTACATTACTACTATTAATTTTTATTACATTAAGAAAGTTACATTCAATTATACAATAGATAGTGAGCCCGATTATTTGGACCTTATTTTGAAAGATTTGAGTGTATTTAGTTAAGCTCATAAAAACAAACAAAACAAGAAAAACTATAAAAATATATTATACATCTTGTCAATACTTATAAACACCTTTTGAATATGATTTATTATTGGAAAAACACAAAGTCTCTGAAGAGTTTATCTAGTGTTACACTTTTTCTCTTAAAAATTAATTTTATAGAGACGAATTAAGTAAAATTTTCGTTTTATTATGATATTTATATATGATATCAATAAGTTAGTATCAGAAACCACATTTCATGCCAAATTCATATTCTATTACTTAAGTACACATAGACATCACTTGAAATTATTAGAATAAGATTCTAAATAATAACATTTACATTATTGATTTGTTAATGTTATTATTTTGAATAAGATCCTAAATCATAATATTAACAATGTTGATTTGTTAGTTTCTTTATGATAAAGTTTATTCACTTAAATTGTAATGCATAGATATTTAAGTTATTTTAACTCTAAAATTCTAAAGTATAATGTATTGATATCATAATATGTTGTTTTAAGAAATGACCATGAAAATACGAAATAAATAAAATGACATTTTATATAGAAAGAGATGGATTAAAGTTATGAAAAGAAAAACATATTGTAAAAATAAAGTAGAGCTACTTCTATTGGAAACATGAAACCTATTAGATGGATACTAGGCAAAAGAACTGAGTTTGCTTTGAACATCATAGGATGCGTTGAAACACTCCAAATGCATGTCTTTGAATCAAAATGACATATACGTATACATATTACTTGGCTACTTAACGTAATTGTTTAACATAGTAGCCTTCTCAAGGTGACTATGTTTACTACGCCAAATCAACATTGGTAGAACGATTTACTTATTTTAAACTTTTTTTAAAAATTAATTATATGTTTTAAACACTAAAACAAGAGAATATGCAGATGACACAACTACAGAACAAACAAGTGATGAATGAAATTCCAGTTTTGATAAACCATTCAAGATTCATCGAAATTTTTGTGTTCTACCTCACCCCAAAAATTAAAAAAAAAATTGCCCCATAAAGATAATAATAAATATCAATAAATTTTATGAACATATAGTAATGAAGATGATAGTAATCATATTGATTATCATTTTTTAATAGTTTTGAAACAAGGATGTGAAAGTGTTTGTCCTTTAGTTCATATTTTTTTAATGTTCATCTTTGAAGGCTCATATTAAAAATATTTTTAAATCATTTCTATTATATTGTGATCATGTTAAATAATGAACTCTTTTGCTAACCAATAAATATTTTTTTTAAATATGTCATATGGCACTCGTTATAATAACAAAGAAATTGCAATAGTGAATTCATCTATTTTAGAATAATTACAAACAAATAATGCTGACAAATATTGAAAAACTAAACTAAATAACAAAAAATTTAATGTAGATACTTTAAATTTTTTTCGAGTAATTTCATCCTGAATATTCTAAACATTTCAAAGTTTACCAAAAATAATCATGCATAAAAGTACTACGTAGACACCTAAATTCTCATGAAATTACAAAATAGTGAGAAAACTCATAGAAAAACAGCATCGTAAATAAAATGATGGATAGATATTGATATGACTTAAACAAGTTATTATATATAAAAGAAAACATAATTCAAGAATTAAAAATGAAATTTTTTTTACCATAATTAATAGGTTGAAATTTATATTTCATGAAAAACTTAATTTTTATTTTTGGTTTTAAAATTCCGTATTATAGGCTAAGCTCACAATCCTTCGAACACCCTAAAGACTCATAAGATACAAGTAGCGAACCACCATCATGCAATTACCATAGTGCGTTGATAAATGCATTTGGTAACTAATTTGCTACTAAGTGTTAGATGAGATGTACCCATAAAATGTATGCATTACATGACTATCCCAACTAATTTCATCTAATGTAATGAAATCTCAATTAATTTTACATTATTGAATGTTTTTTTTATCATTAATAAAATATCTTTTAGTTTATATATGTTATTTTATAACACCCCTTTTATCTTTAAAGGACATGTTTTCACTACTAATTAAAATTTGCAGAGTACTACTACTTTTTTTACATTACTACTATTAATTTTTATTACATTAAGAAAGTTACATTCAATTATACAATAGATAGTGAGCCCGATTATTTGGACCTTATTTTGAAAGATTTGAGTGTATTTAGTTAAGCTCATAAAAACAAACAAAACAAGAAAAACTATAAAAATATATTATACATCTTGTCAATACTTATAAACACCTTTTGAATATGATTTATTATTGGAAAAACACAAAGTCTCTGAAGAGTTTATCTAGTGTTACACTTTTTCTCTTAAAAATTAATTTTATAGAGACGAATTAAGTAAAATTTTCGTTTTATTATGATATTTATATATGATATCAATAAGTTAGTATCAGAAACCACATTTCATGCCAAATTCATATTCTATTACTTAAGTACACATAGACATCACTTGAAATTATTAGAATAAGATTCTAAATAATAACATTTACATTATTGATTTGTTAATGTTATTATTTTGAATAAGATCCTAAATCATAATATTAACAATGTTGATTTGTTAGTTTCTTTATGATAAAGTTTATTCACTTAAATTGTAATGCATAGATATTTAAGTTATTTTAACTCTAAAATTCTAAAGTATAATGTATTGATATCATAATATGTTGTTTTAAGAAATGACCATGAAAATACGAAATAAATAAAATGACATTTTATATAGAAAGAGATGGATTAAAGTTATGAAAAGAAAAACATATTGTAAAAATAAAGTAGAGCTACTTCTATTGGAAACATGAAACCTATTAGATGGATACTAGGCAAAAGAACTGAGTTTGCTTTGAACATCATAGGATGCGTTGAAACACTCCAAATGCATGTCTTTGAATCAAAATGACATATACGTATACATATTACTTGGCTACTTAACGTAATTGTTTAACATAGTAGCCTTCTCAAGGTGACTATGTTTACTACGCCAAATCAACATTGGTAGAACGATTTACTTATTTTAAACTTTTTTTAAAAATTAATTATATGTTTTAAACACTAAAACAAGAGAATATGCAGATGACACAACTACAGAACAAACAAGTGATGAATGAAATTCCAGTTTTGATAAACCATTCAAGATTCATCGAAATTTTTGTGTTCTACCTCACCCCAAAAATTAAAAAAAAAATTGCCCCATAAAGATAATAATAAATATCAATAAATTTTATGAACATATAGTAATGAAGATGATAGTAATCATATTGATTATCATTTTTTAATAGTTTTGAAACAAGGATGTGAAAGTGTTTGTCCTTTAGTTCATATTTTTTTAATGTTCATCTTTGAAGGCTCATATTAAAAATATTTTTAAATCATTTCTATTATATTGTGATCATGTTAAATAATGAACTCTTTTGCTAACCAATAAATATTTTTTTTAAATATGTCATATGGCACTCGTTATAATAACAAAGAAATTGCAATAGTGAATTCATCTATTTTAGAATAATTACAAACAAATAATGCTGACAAATATTGAAAAACTAAACTAAATAACAAAAAATTTAATGTAGATACTTTAAATTTTTTTCGAGTAATTTCATCCTGAATATTCTAAACATTTCAAAGTTTACCAAAAATAATCATGCATAAAAGTACTACGTAGACACCTAAATTCTCATGAAATTACAAAATAGTGAGAAAACTCATAGAAAAACAGCATCGTAAATAAAATGATGGATAGATATTGATATGACTTAAACAAGTTATTATATATAAAAGAAAACATAATTCAAGAATTAAAAATGAAATTTTTTTTACCATAATTAATAGGTTGAAATTTATATTTCATGAAAAACTTAATTTTTATTTTTGGTTTTAAAATTCCGTATTATAGGCTAAGCTCACAATCCTTCGAACACCCTAAAGACTCATAAGATACAAGTAGCGAACCACCATCATGCAATTACCATAGTGCGTTGATAAATGCATTTGGTAACTAATTTGCTACTAAGTGTTAGATGAGATGTACCCATAAAATGTATGCATTACATGACTATCCCAACTAATTTCATCTAATGTAATGAAATCTCAATTAATTTTACATTATTGAATGTTTTTTTTATCATTAATAAAATATCTTTTAGTTTATATATGTTATTTTATAACACCCCTTTTATCTTTAAAGGACATGTTTTCACTACTAATTAAAATTTGCAGAGTACTACTACTTTTTTTACATTACTACTATTAATTTTTATTACATTAAGAAAGTTACATTCAATTATACAATAGATAGTGAGCCCGATTATTTGGACCTTATTTTGAAAGATTTGAGTGTATTTAGTTAAGCTCATAAAAACAAACAAAACAAGAAAAACTATAAAAATATATTATACATCTTGTCAATACTTATAAACACCTTTTGAATATGATTTATTATTGGAAAAACACAAAGTCTCTGAAGAGTTTATCTAGTGTTACACTTTTTCTCTTAAAAATTAATTTTATAGAGACGAATTAAGTAAAATTTTCGTTTTATTATGATATTTATATATGATATCAATAAGTTAGTATCAGAAACCACATTTCATGCCAAATTCATATTCTATTACTTAAGTACACATAGACATCACTTGAAATTATTAGAATAAGATTCTAAATAATAACATTTACATTATTGATTTGTTAATGTTATTATTTTGAATAAGATCCTAAATCATAATATTAACAATGTTGATTTGTTAGTTTCTTTATGATAAAGTTTATTCACTTAAATTGTAATGCATAGATATTTAAGTTATTTTAACTCTAAAATTCTAAAGTATAATGTATTGATATCATAATATGTTGTTTTAAGAAATGACCATGAAAATACGAAATAAATAAAATGACATTTTATATAGAAAGAGATGGATTAAAGTTATGAAAAGAAAAACATATTGTAAAAATAAAGTAGAGCTACTTCTATTGGAAACATGAAACCTATTAGATGGATACTAGGCAAAAGAACTGAGTTTGCTTTGAACATCATAGGATGCGTTGAAACACTCCAAATGCATGTCTTTGAATCAAAATGACATATACGTATACATATTACTTGGCTACTTAACGTAATTGTTTAACATAGTAGCCTTCTCAAGGTGACTATGTTTACTACGCCAAATCAACATTGGTAGAACGATTTACTTATTTTAAACTTTTTTTAAAAATTAATTATATGTTTTAAACACTAAAACAAGAGAATATGCAGATGACACAACTACAGAACAAACAAGTGATGAATGAAATTCCAGTTTTGATAAACCATTCAAGATTCATCGAAATTTTTGTGTTCTACCTCACCCCAAAAATTAAAAAAAAAAATTGCCCCATAAAGATAATAATAAATATCAATAAATTTTATGAACATATAGTAATGAAGATGATAGTAATCATATTGATTATCATTTTTTAATAGTTTTGAAACAAGGATGTGAAAGTGTTTGTCCTTTAGTTCATATTTTTTTAATGTTCATCTTTGAAGGCTCATATTAAAAATATTTTTAAATCATTTCTATTATATTGTGATCATGTTAAATAATGAACTCTTTTGCTAACCAATAAATATTTTTTTTAAATATGTCATATGGCACTCGTTATAATAACAAAGAAATTGCAATAGTGAATTCATCTATTTTAGAATAATTACAAACAAATAATGCTGACAAATATTGAAAAACTAAACTAAATAACAAAAAATTTAATGTAGATACTTTAAATTTTTTTCGAGTAATTTCATCCTGAATATTCTAAACATTTCAAAGTTTACCAAAAATAATCATGCATAAAAGTACTACGTAGACACCTAAATTCTCATGAAATTACAAAATAGTGAGAAAACTCATAGAAAAACAGCATCGTAAATAAAATGATGGATAGATATTGATATGACTTAAACAAGTTATTATATATAAAAGAAAACATAATTCAAGAATTAAAAATGAAATTTTTTTTACCATAATTAATAGGTTGAAATTTATATTTCATGAAAAACTTAATTTTTATTTTTGGTTTTAAAATTCCGTATTATAGGCTAAGCTCACAATCCTTCGAACACCCTAAAGACTCATAAGATACAAGTAGCGAACCACCATCATGCAATTACCATAGTGCGTTGATAAATGCATTTGGTAACTAATTTGCTACTAAGTGTTAGATGAGATGTACCCATAAAATGTATGCATTACATGACTATCCCAACTAATTTCATCTAATGTAATGAAATCTCAATTAATTTTACATTATTGAATGTTTTTTTTATCATTAATAAAATATCTTTTAGTTTATATATGTTATTTTATAACACCCCTTTTATCTTTAAAGGACATGTTTTCACTACTAATTAAAATTTGCAGAGTACTACTACTTTTTTTACATTACTACTATTAATTTTTATTACATTAAGAAAGTTACATTCAATTATACAATAGATAGTGAGCCCGATTATTTGGACCTTATTTTGAAAGATTTGAGTGTATTTAGTTAAGCTCATAAAAACAAACAAAACAAGAAAAACTATAAAAATATATTATACATCTTGTCAATACTTATAAACACCTTTTGAATATGATTTATTATTGGAAAAACACAAAGTCTCTGAAGAGTTTATCTAGTGTTACACTTTTTCTCTTAAAAATTAATTTTATAGAGACGAATTAAGTAAAATTTTCGTTTTATTATGATATTTATATATGATATCAATAAGTTAGTATCAGAAACCACATTTCATGCCAAATTCATATTCTATTACTTAAGTACACATAGACATCACTTGAAATTATTAGAATAAGATTCTAAATAATAACATTTACATTATTGATTTGTTAATGTTATTATTTTGAATAAGATCCTAAATCATAATATTAACAATGTTGATTTGTTAGTTTCTTTATGATAAAGTTTATTCACTTAAATTGTAATGCATAGATATTTAAGTTATTTTAACTCTAAAATTCTAAAGTATAATGTATTGATATCATAATATGTTGTTTTAAGAAATGACCATGAAAATACGAAATAAATAAAATGACATTTTATATAGAAAGAGATGGATTAAAGTTATGAAAAGAAAAACATATTGTAAAAATAAAGTAGAGCTACTTCTATTGGAAACATGAAACCTATTAGATGGATACTAGGCAAAAGAACTGAGTTTGCTTTGAACATCATAGGATGCGTTGAAACACTCCAAATGCATGTCTTTGAATCAAAATGACATATACGTATACATATTACTTGGCTACTTAACGTAATTGTTTAACATAGTAGCCTTCTCAAGGTGACTATGTTTACTACGCCAAATCAACATTGGTAGAACGATTTACTTATTTTAAACTTTTTTTAAAAATTAATTATATGTTTTAAACACTAAAACAAGAGAATATGCAGATGACACAACTACAGAACAAACAAGTGATGAATGAAATTCCAGTTTTGATAAACCATTCAAGATTCATCGAAATTTTTGTGTTCTACCTCACCCCAAAAATTAAAAAAAAAAATTGCCCCATAAAGATAATAATAAATATCAATAAATTTTATGAACATATAGTAATGAAGATGATAGTAATCATATTGATTATCATTTTTTAATAGTTTTGAAACAAGGATGTGAAAGTGTTTGTCCTTTAGTTCATATTTTTTTAATGTTCATCTTTGAAGGCTCATATTAAAAATATTTTTAAATCATTTCTATTATATTGTGATCATGTTAAATAATGAACTCTTTTGCTAACCAATAAATATTTTTTTTAAATATGTCATATGGCACTCGTTATAATAACAAAGAAATTGCAATAGTGAATTCATCTATTTTAGAATAATTACAAACAAATAATGCTGACAAATATTGAAAAACTAAACTAAATAACAAAAAATTTAATGTAGATACTTTAAATTTTTTTCGAGTAATTTCATCCTGAATATTCTAAACATTTCAAAGTTTACCAAAAATAATCATGCATAAAAGTACTACGTAGACACCTAAATTCTCATGAAATTACAAAATAGTGAGAAAACTCATAGAAAAACAGCATCGTAAATAAAATGATGGATAGATATTGATATGACTTAAACAAGTTATTATATATAAAAGAAAACATAATTCAAGAATTAAAAATGAAATTTTTTTTACCATAATTAATAGGTTGAAATTTATATTTCATGAAAAACTTAATTTTTATTTTTGGTTTTAAAATTCCGTATTATAGGCTAAGCTCACAATCCTTCGAACACCCTAAAGACTCATAAGATACAAGTAGCGAACCACCATCATGCAATTACCATAGTGCGTTGATAAATGCATTTGGTAACTAATTTGCTACTAAGTGTTAGATGAGATGTACCCATAAAATGTATGCATTACATGACTATCCCAACTAATTTCATCTAATGTAATGAAATCTCAATTAATTTTACATTATTGAATGTTTTTTTTATCATTAATAAAATATCTTTTAGTTTATATATGTTATTTTATAACACCCCTTTTATCTTTAAAGGACATGTTTTCACTACTAATTAAAATTTGCAGAGTACTACTACTTTTTTTACATTACTACTATTAATTTTTATTACATTAAGAAAGTTACATTCAATTATACAATAGATAGTGAGCCCGATTATTTGGACCTTATTTTGAAAGATTTGAGTGTATTTAGTTAAGCTCATAAAAACAAACAAAACAAGAAAAACTATAAAAATATATTATACATCTTGTCAATACTTATAAACACCTTTTGAATATGATTTATTATTGGAAAAACACAAAGTCTCTGAAGAGTTTATCTAGTGTTACACTTTTTCTCTTAAAAATTAATTTTATAGAGACGAATTAAGTAAAATTTTCGTTTTATTATGATATTTATATATGATATCAATAAGTTAGTATCAGAAACCACATTTCATGCCAAATTCATATTCTATTACTTAAGTACACATAGACATCACTTGAAATTATTAGAATAAGATTCTAAATAATAACATTTACATTATTGATTTGTTAATGTTATTATTTTGAATAAGATCCTAAATCATAATATTAACAATGTTGATTTGTTAGTTTCTTTATGATAAAGTTTATTCACTTAAATTGTAATGCATAGATATTTAAGTTATTTTAACTCTAAAATTCTAAAGTATAATGTATTGATATCATAATATGTTGTTTTAAGAAATGACCATGAAAATACGAAATAAATAAAATGACATTTTATATAGAAAGAGATGGATTAAAGTTATGAAAAGAAAAACATATTGTAAAAATAAAGTAGAGCTACTTCTATTGGAAACATGAAACCTATTAGATGGATACTAGGCAAAAGAACTGAGTTTGCTTTGAACATCATAGGATGCGTTGAAACACTCCAAATGCATGTCTTTGAATCAAAATGACATATACGTATACATATTACTTGGCTACTTAACGTAATTGTTTAACATAGTAGCCTTCTCAAGGTGACTATGTTTACTACGCCAAATCAACATTGGTAGAACGATTTACTTATTTTAAACTTTTTTTAAAAATTAATTATATGTTTTAAACACTAAAACAAGAGAATATGCAGATGACACAACTACAGAACAAACAAGTGATGAATGAAATTCCAGTTTTGATAAACCATTCAAGATTCATCGAAATTTTTGTGTTCTACCTCACCCCAAAAATTAAAAAAAAAAATTGCCCCATAAAGATAATAATAAATATCAATAAATTTTATGAACATATAGTAATGAAGATGATAGTAATCATATTGATTATCATTTTTTAATAGTTTTGAAACAAGGATGTGAAAGTGTTTGTCCTTTAGTTCATATTTTTTTAATGTTCATCTTTGAAGGCTCATATTAAAAATATTTTTAAATCATTTCTATTATATTGTGATCATGTTAAATAATGAACTCTTTTGCTAACCAATAAATATTTTTTTTAAATATGTCATATGGCACTCGTTATAATAACAAAGAAATTGCAATAGTGAATTCATCTATTTTAGAATAATTACAAACAAATAATGCTGACAAATATTGAAAAACTAAACTAAATAACAAAAAATTTAATGTAGATACTTTAAATTTTTTTCGAGTAATTTCATCCTGAATATTCTAAACATTTCAAAGTTTACCAAAAATAATCATGCATAAAAGTACTACGTAGACACCTAAATTCTCATGAAATTACAAAATAGTGAGAAAACTCATAGAAAAACAGCATCGTAAATAAAATGATGGATAGATATTGATATGACTTAAACAAGTTATTATATATAAAAGAAAACATAATTCAAGAATTAAAAATGAAATTTTTTTTACCATAATTAATAGGTTGAAATTTATATTTCATGAAAAACTTAATTTTTATTTTTGGTTTTAAAATTCCGTATTATAGGCTAAGCTCACAATCCTTCGAACACCCTAAAGACTCATAAGATACAAGTAGCGAACCACCATCATGCAATTACCATAGTGCGTTGATAAATGCATTTGGTAACTAATTTGCTACTAAGTGTTAGATGAGATGTACCCATAAAATGTATGCATTACATGACTATCCCAACTAATTTCATCTAATGTAATGAAATCTCAATTAATTTTACATTATTGAATGTTTTTTTTATCATTAATAAAATATCTTTTAGTTTATATGTTATTTTATAACACCCCTTTTATCTTTAAAGGACATGTTTTCACTACTAATTAAAATTTGCAGAGTACTACTACTTTTTTTACATTACTACTATTAATTTTTATTACATTAAGAAAGTTACATTCAATTATACAATAGATAGTGAGCCCGATTATTTGGACCTTATTTTGAAAGATTTGAGTGTATTTAGTTAAGCTCATAAAAACAAACAAAACAAGAAAAACTATAAAAATATATTATACATCTTGTCAATACTTATAAACACCTTTTGAATATGATTTATTATTGGAAAAACACAAAGTCTCTGAAGAGTTTATCTAGTGTTACACTTTTTCTCTTAAAAATTAATTTTATAGAGACGAATTAAGTAAAATTTTCGTTTTATTATGATATTTATATATGATATCAATAAGTTAGTATCAGAAACCACATTTCATGCCAAATTCATATTCTATTACTTAAGTACACATAGACATCACTTGAAATTATTAGAATAAGATTCTAAATAATAACATTTACATTATTGATTTGTTAATGTTATTATTTTGAATAAGATCCTAAATCATAATATTAACAATGTTGATTTGTTAGTTTCTTTATGATAAAGTTTATTCACTTAAATTGTAATGCATAGATATTTAAGTTATTTTAACTCTAAAATTCTAAAGTATAATGTATTGATATCATAATATGTTGTTTTAAGAAATGACCATGAAAATACGAAATAAATAAAATGACATTTTATATAGAAAGAGATGGATTAAAGTTATGAAAAGAAAAACATATTGTAAAAATAAAGTAGAGCTACTTCTATTGGAAACATGAAACCTATTAGATGGATACTAGGCAAAAGAACTGAGTTTGCTTTGAACATCATAGGATGCGTTGAAACACTCCAAATGCATGTCTTTGAATCAAAATGACATATACGTATACATATTACTTGGCTACTTAACGTAATTGTTTAACATAGTAGCCTTCTCAAGGTGACTATGTTTACTACGCCAAATCAACATTGGTAGAACGATTTACTTATTTTAAACTTTTTTTAAAAATTAATTATATGTTTTAAACACTAAAACAAGAGAATATGCAGATGACACAACTACAGAACAAACAAGTGATGAATGAAATTCCAGTTTTGATAAACCATTCAAGATTCATCGAAATTTTTGTGTTCTACCTCACCCCAAAAATTAAAAAAAAAAATTGCCCCATAAAGATAATAATAAATATCAATAAATTTTATGAACATATAGTAATGAAGATGATAGTAATCATATTGATTATCATTTTTTAATAGTTTTGAAACAAGGATGTGAAAGTGTTTGTCCTTTAGTTCATATTTTTTTAATGTTCATCTTTGAAGGCTCATATTAAAAATATTTTTAAATCATTTCTATTATATTGTGATCATGTTAAATAATGAACTCTTTTGCTAACCAATAAATATTTTTTTTAAATATGTCATATGGCACTCGTTATAATAACAAAGAAATTGCAATAGTGAATTCATCTATTTTAGAATAATTACAAACAAATAATGCTGACAAATATTGAAAAACTAAACTAAATAACAAAAAATTTAATGTAGATACTTTAAATTTTTTTCGAGTAATTTCATCCTGAATATTCTAAACATTTCAAAGTTTACCAAAAATAATCATGCATAAAAGTACTACGTAGACACCTAAATTCTCATGAAATTACAAAATAGTGAGAAAACTCATAGAAAAACAGCATCGTAAATAAAATGATGGATAGATATTGATATGACTTAAACAAGTTATTATATATAAAAGAAAACATAATTCAAGAATTAAAAATGAAATTTTTTTTACCATAATTAATAGGTTGAAATTTATATTTCATGAAAAACTTAATTTTTATTTTTGGTTTTAAAATTCCGTATTATAGGCTAAGCTCACAATCCTTCGAACACCCTAAAGACTCATAAGATACAAGTAGCGAACCACCATCATGCAATTACCATAGTGCGTTGATAAATGCATTTGGTAACTAATTTGCTACTAAGTGTTAGATGAGATGTACCCATAAAATGTATGCATTACATGACTATCCCAACTAATTTCATCTAATGTAATGAAATCTCAATTAATTTTACATTATTGAATGTTTTTTTTATCATTAATAAAATATCTTTTAGTTTATATATGTTATTTTATAACACCCCTTTTATCTTTAAAGGACATGTTTTCACTACTAATTAAAATTTGCAGAGTACTACTACTTTTTTTACATTACTACTATTAATTTTTATTACATTAAGAAAGTTACATTCAATTATACAATAGATAGTGAGCCCGATTATTTGGACCTTATTTTGAAAGATTTGAGTGTATTTAGTTAAGCTCATAAAAACAAACAAAACAAGAAAAACTATAAAAATATATTATACATCTTGTCAATACTTATAAACACCTTTTGAATATGATTTATTATTGGAAAAACACAAAGTCTCTGAAGAGTTTATCTAGTGTTACACTTTTTCTCTTAAAAATTAATTTTATAGAGACGAATTAAGTAAAATTTTCGTTTTATTATGATATTTATATATGATATCAATAAGTTAGTATCAGAAACCACATTTCATGCCAAATTCATATTCTATTACTTAAGTACACATAGACATCACTTGAAATTATTAGAATAAGATTCTAAATAATAACATTTACATTATTGATTTGTTAATGTTATTATTTTGAATAAGATCCTAAATCATAATATTAACAATGTTGATTTGTTAGTTTCTTTATGATAAAGTTTATTCACTTAAATTGTAATGCATAGATATTTAAGTTATTTTAACTCTAAAATTCTAAAGTATAATGTATTGATATCATAATATGTTGTTTTAAGAAATGACCATGAAAATACGAAATAAATAAAATGACATTTTATATAGAAAGAGATGGATTAAAGTTATGAAAAGAAAAACATATTGTAAAAATAAAGTAGAGCTACTTCTATTGGAAACATGAAACCTATTAGATGGATACTAGGCAAAAGAACTGAGTTTGCTTTGAACATCATAGGATGCGTTGAAACACTCCAAATGCATGTCTTTGAATCAAAATGACATATACGTATACATATTACTTGGCTACTTAACGTAATTGTTTAACATAGTAGCCTTCTCAAGGTGACTATGTTTACTACGCCAAATCAACATTGGTAGAACGATTTACTTATTTTAAACTTTTTTTAAAAATTAATTATATGTTTTAAACACTAAAACAAGAGAATATGCAGATGACACAACTACAGAACAAACAAGTGATGAATGAAATTCCAGTTTTGATAAACCATTCAAGATTCATCGAAATTTTTGTGTTCTACCTCACCCCAAAAATTAAAAAAAAAAATTGCCCCATAAAGATAATAATAAATATCAATAAATTTTATGAACATATAGTAATGAAGATGATAGTAATCATATTGATTATCATTTTTTAATAGTTTTGAAACAAGGATGTGAAAGTGTTTGTCCTTTAGTTCATATTTTTTTAATGTTCATCTTTGAAGGCTCATATTAAAAATATTTTTAAATCATTTCTATTATATTGTGATCATGTTAAATAATGAACTCTTTTGCTAACCAATAAATATTTTTTTTAAATATGTCATATGGCACTCGTTATAATAACAAAGAAATTGCAATAGTGAATTCATCTATTTTAGAATAATTACAAACAAATAATGCTGACAAATATTGAAAAACTAAACTAAATAACAAAAAATTTAATGTAGATACTTTAAATTTTTTTCGAGTAATTTCATCCTGAATATTCTAAACATTTCAAAGTTTACCAAAAATAATCATGCATAAAAGTACTACGTAGACACCTAAATTCTCATGAAATTACAAAATAGTGAGAAAACTCATAGAAAAACAGCATCGTAAATAAAATGATGGATAGATATTGATATGACTTAAACAAGTTATTATATATAAAAGAAAACATAATTCAAGAATTAAAAATGAAATTTTTTTTACCATAATTAATAGGTTGAAATTTATATTTCATGAAAAACTTAATTTTTATTTTTGGTTTTAAAATTCCGTATTATAGGCTAAGCTCACAATCCTTCGAACACCCTAAAGACTCATAAGATACAAGTAGCGAACCACCATCATGCAATTACCATAGTGCGTTGATAAATGCATTTGGTAACTAATTTGCTACTAAGTGTTAGATGAGATGTACCCATAAAATGTATGCATTACATGACTATCCCAACTAATTTCATCTAATGTAATGAAATCTCAATTAATTTTACATTATTGAATGTTTTTTTTATCATTAATAAAATATCTTTTAGTTTATATGTGTTATTTTATAACACCCCTTTTATCTTTAAAGGACATGTTTTCACTACTAATTAAAATTTGCAGAGTACTACTACTTTTTTTACATTACTACTATTAATTTTTATTACATTAAGAAAGTTACATTCAATTATACAATAGATAGTGAGCCCGATTATTTGGACCTTATTTTGAAAGATTTGAGTGTATTTAGTTAAGCTCATAAAAACAAACAAAACAAGAAAAACTATAAAAATATATTATACATCTTGTCAATACTTATAAACACCTTTTGAATATGATTTATTATTGGAAAAACACAAAGTCTCTGAAGAGTTTATCTAGTGTTACACTTTTTCTCTTAAAAATTAATTTTATAGAGACGAATTAAGTAAAATTTTCGTTTTATTATGATATTTATATATGATATCAATAAGTTAGTATCAGAAACCACATTTCATGCCAAATTCATATTCTATTACTTAAGTACACATAGACATCACTTGAAATTATTAGAATAAGATTCTAAATAATAACATTTACATTATTGATTTGTTAATGTTATTATTTTGAATAAGATCCTAAATCATAATATTAACAATGTTGATTTGTTAGTTTCTTTATGATAAAGTTTATTCACTTAAATTGTAATGCATAGATATTTAAGTTATTTTAACTCTAAAATTCTAAAGTATAATGTATTGATATCATAATATGTTGTTTTAAGAAATGACCATGAAAATACGAAATAAATAAAATGACATTTTATATAGAAAGAGATGGATTAAAGTTATGAAAAGAAAAACATATTGTAAAAATAAAGTAGAGCTACTTCTATTGGAAACATGAAACCTATTAGATGGATACTAGGCAAAAGAACTGAGTTTGCTTTGAACATCATAGGATGCGTTGAAACACTCCAAATGCATGTCTTTGAATCAAAATGACATATACGTATACATATTACTTGGCTACTTAACGTAATTGTTTAACATAGTAGCCTTCTCAAGGTGACTATGTTTACTACGCCAAATCAACATTGGTAGAACGATTTACTTATTTTAAACTTTTTTTAAAAATTAATTATATGTTTTAAACACTAAAACAAGAGAATATGCAGATGACACAACTACAGAACAAACAAGTGATGAATGAAATTCCAGTTTTGATAAACCATTCAAGATTCATCGAAATTTTTGTGTTCTACCTCACCCCAAAAATTAAAAAAAAAAATTGCCCCATAAAGATAATAATAAATATCAATAAATTTTATGAACATATAGTAATGAAGATGATAGTAATCATATTGATTATCATTTTTTAATAGTTTTGAAACAAGGATGTGAAAGTGTTTGTCCTTTAGTTCATATTTTTTTAATGTTCATCTTTGAAGGCTCATATTAAAAATATTTTTAAATCATTTCTATTATATTGTGATCATGTTAAATAATGAACTCTTTTGCTAACCAATAAATATTTTTTTTAAATATGTCATATGGCACTCGTTATAATAACAAAGAAATTGCAATAGTGAATTCATCTATTTTAGAATAATTACAAACAAATAATGCTGACAAATATTGAAAAACTAAACTAAATAACAAAAAATTTAATGTAGATACTTTAAATTTTTTTCGAGTAATTTCATCCTGAATATTCTAAACATTTCAAAGTTTACCAAAAATAATCATGCATAAAAGTACTACGTAGACACCTAAATTCTCATGAAATTACAAAATAGTGAGAAAACTCATAGAAAAACAGCATCGTAAATAAAATGATGGATAGATATTGATATGACTTAAACAAGTTATTATATATAAAAGAAAACATAATTCAAGAATTAAAAATGAAATTTTTTTTACCATAATTAATAGGTTGAAATTTATATTTCATGAAAAACTTAATTTTTATTTTTGGTTTTAAAATTCCGTATTATAGGCTAAGCTCACAATCCTTCGAACACCCTAAAGACTCATAAGATACAAGTAGCGAACCACCATCATGCAATTACCATAGTGCGTTGATAAATGCATTTGGTAACTAATTTGCTACTAAGTGTTAGATGAGATGTACCCATAAAATGTATGCATTACATGACTATCCCAACTAATTTCATCTAATGTAATGAAATCTCAATTAATTTTACATTATTGAATGTTTTTTTTATCATTAATAAAATATCTTTTAGTTTATATATGTTATTTTATAACACCCCTTTTATCTTTAAAGGACATGTTTTCACTACTAATTAAAATTTGCAGAGTACTACTACTTTTTTTACATTACTACTATTAATTTTTATTACATTAAGAAAGTTACATTCAATTATACAATAGATAGTGAGCCCGATTATTTGGACCTTATTTTGAAAGATTTGAGTGTATTTAGTTAAGCTCATAAAAACAAACAAAACAAGAAAAACTATAAAAATATATTATACATCTTGTCAATACTTATAAACACCTTTTGAATATGATTTATTATTGGAAAAACACAAAGTCTCTGAAGAGTTTATCTAGTGTTACACTTTTTCTCTTAAAAATTAATTTTATAGAGACGAATTAAGTAAAATTTTCGTTTTATTATGATATTTATATATGATATCAATAAGTTAGTATCAGAAACCACATTTCATGCCAAATTCATATTCTATTACTTAAGTACACATAGACATCACTTGAAATTATTAGAATAAGATTCTAAATAATAACATTTACATTATTGATTTGTTAATGTTATTATTTTGAATAAGATCCTAAATCATAATATTAACAATGTTGATTTGTTAGTTTCTTTATGATAAAGTTTATTCACTTAAATTGTAATGCATAGATATTTAAGTTATTTTAACTCTAAAATTCTAAAGTATAATGTATTGATATCATAATATGTTGTTTTAAGAAATGACCATGAAAATACGAAATAAATAAAATGACATTTTATATAGAAAGAGATGGATTAAAGTTATGAAAAGAAAAACATATTGTAAAAATAAAGTAGAGCTACTTCTATTGGAAACATGAAACCTATTAGATGGATACTAGGCAAAAGAACTGAGTTTGCTTTGAACATCATAGGATGCGTTGAAACACTCCAAATGCATGTCTTTGAATCAAAATGACATATACGTATACATATTACTTGGCTACTTAACGTAATTGTTTAACATAGTAGCCTTCTCAAGGTGACTATGTTTACTACGCCAAATCAACATTGGTAGAACGATTTACTTATTTTAAACTTTTTTTAAAAATTAATTATATGTTTTAAACACTAAAACAAGAGAATATGCAGATGACACAACTACAGAACAAACAAGTGATGAATGAAATTCCAGTTTTGATAAACCATTCAAGATTCATCGAAATTTTTGTGTTCTACCTCACCCCAAAAATTAAAAAAAAAAATTGCCCCATAAAGATAATAATAAATATCAATAAATTTTATGAACATATAGTAATGAAGATGATAGTAATCATATTGATTATCATTTTTTAATAGTTTTGAAACAAGGATGTGAAAGTGTTTGTCCTTTAGTTCATATTTTTTTAATGTTCATCTTTGAAGGCTCATATTAAAAATATTTTTAAATCATTTCTATTATATTGTGATCATGTTAAATAATGAACTCTTTTGCTAACCAATAAATATTTTTTTTAAATATGTCATATGGCACTCGTTATAATAACAAAGAAATTGCAATAGTGAATTCATCTATTTTAGAATAATTACAAACAAATAATGCTGACAAATATTGAAAAACTAAACTAAATAACAAAAAATTTAATGTAGATACTTTAAATTTTTTTCGAGTAATTTCATCCTGAATATTCTAAACATTTCAAAGTTTACCAAAAATAATCATGCATAAAAGTACTACGTAGACACCTAAATTCTCATGAAATTACAAAATAGTGAGAAAACTCATAGAAAAACAGCATCGTAAATAAAATGATGGATAGATATTGATATGACTTAAACAAGTTATTATATATAAAAGAAAACATAATTCAAGAATTAAAAATGAAATTTTTTTTACCATAATTAATAGGTTGAAATTTATATTTCATGAAAAACTTAATTTTTATTTTTGGTTTTAAAATTCCGTATTATAGGCTAAGCTCACAATCCTTCGAACACCCTAAAGACTCATAAGATACAAGTAGCGAACCACCATCATGCAATTACCATAGTGCGTTGATAAATGCATTTGGTAACTAATTTGCTACTAAGTGTTAGATGAGATGTACCCATAAAATGTATGCATTACATGACTATCCCAACTAATTTCATCTAATGTAATGAAATCTCAATTAATTTTACATTATTGAATGTTTTTTTTATCATTAATAAAATATCTTTTAGTTTATATATGTTATTTTATAACACCCCTTTTATCTTTAAAGGACATGTTTTCACTACTAATTAAAATTTGCAGAGTACTACTACTTTTTTTACATTACTACTATTAATTTTTATTACATTAAGAAAGTTACATTCAATTATACAATAGATAGTGAGCCCGATTATTTGGACCTTATTTTGAAAGATTTGAGTGTATTTAGTTAAGCTCATAAAAACAAACAAAACAAGAAAAACTATAAAAATATATTATACATCTTGTCAATACTTATAAACACCTTTTGAATATGATTTATTATTGGAAAAACACAAAGTCTCTGAAGAGTTTATCTAGTGTTACACTTTTTCTCTTAAAAATTAATTTTATAGAGACGAATTAAGTAAAATTTTCGTTTTATTATGATATTTATATATGATATCAATAAGTTAGTATCAGAAACCACATTTCATGCCAAATTCATATTCTATTACTTAAGTACACATAGACATCACTTGAAATTATTAGAATAAGATTCTAAATAATAACATTTACATTATTGATTTGTTAATGTTATTATTTTGAATAAGATCCTAAATCATAATATTAACAATGTTGATTTGTTAGTTTCTTTATGATAAAGTTTATTCACTTAAATTGTAATGCATAGATATTTAAGTTATTTTAACTCTAAAATTCTAAAGTATAATGTATTGATATCATAATATGTTGTTTTAAGAAATGACCATGAAAATACGAAATAAATAAAATGACATTTTATATAGAAAGAGATGGATTAAAGTTATGAAAAGAAAAACATATTGTAAAAATAAAGTAGAGCTACTTCTATTGGAAACATGAAACCTATTAGATGGATACTAGGCAAAAGAACTGAGTTTGCTTTGAACATCATAGGATGCGTTGAAACACTCCAAATGCATGTCTTTGAATCAAAATGACATATACGTATACATATTACTTGGCTACTTAACGTAATTGTTTAACATAGTAGCCTTCTCAAGGTGACTATGTTTACTACGCCAAATCAACATTGGTAGAACGATTTACTTATTTTAAACTTTTTTTAAAAATTAATTATATGTTTTAAACACTAAAACAAGAGAATATGCAGATGACACAACTACAGAACAAACAAGTGATGAATGAAATTCCAGTTTTGATAAACCATTCAAGATTCATCGAAATTTTTGTGTTCTACCTCACCCCAAAAATTAAAAAAAAAAATTGCCCCATAAAGATAATAATAAATATCAATAAATTTTATGAACATATAGTAATGAAGATGATAGTAATCATATTGATTATCATTTTTTAATAGTTTTGAAACAAGGATGTGAAAGTGTTTGTCCTTTAGTTCATATTTTTTTAATGTTCATCTTTGAAGGCTCATATTAAAAATATTTTTAAATCATTTCTATTATATTGTGATCATGTTAAATAATGAACTCTTTTGCTAACCAATAAATATTTTTTTTAAATATGTCATATGGCACTCGTTATAATAACAAAGAAATTGCAATAGTGAATTCATCTATTTTAGAATAATTACAAACAAATAATGCTGACAAATATTGAAAAACTAAACTAAATAACAAAAAATTTAATGTAGATACTTTAAATTTTTTTCGAGTAATTTCATCCTGAATATTCTAAACATTTCAAAGTTTACCAAAAATAATCATGCATAAAAGTACTACGTAGACACCTAAATTCTCATGAAATTACAAAATAGTGAGAAAACTCATAGAAAAACAGCATCGTAAATAAAATGATGGATAGATATTGATATGACTTAAACAAGTTATTATATATAAAAGAAAACATAATTCAAGAATTAAAAATGAAATTTTTTTTACCATAATTAATAGGTTGAAATTTATATTTCATGAAAAACTTAATTTTTATTTTTGGTTTTAAAATTCCGTATTATAGGCTAAGCTCACAATCCTTCGAACACCCTAAAGACTCATAAGATACAAGTAGCGAACCACCATCATGCAATTACCATAGTGCGTTGATAAATGCATTTGGTAACTAATTTGCTACTAAGTGTTAGATGAGATGTACCCATAAAATGTATGCATTACATGACTATCCCAACTAATTTCATCTAATGTAATGAAATCTCAATTAATTTTACATTATTGAATGTTTTTTTTATCATTAATAAAATATCTTTTAGTTTATATATGTTATTTTATAACACCCCTTTTATCTTTAAAGGACATGTTTTCACTACTAATTAAAATTTGCAGAGTACTACTACTTTTTTTACATTACTACTATTAATTTTTATTACATTAAGAAAGTTACATTCAATTATACAATAGATAGTGAGCCCGATTATTTGGACCTTATTTTGAAAGATTTGAGTGTATTTAGTTAAGCTCATAAAAACAAACAAAACAAGAAAAACTATAAAAATATATTATACATCTTGTCAATACTTATAAACACCTTTTGAATATGATTTATTATTGGAAAAACACAAAGTCTCTGAAGAGTTTATCTAGTGTTACACTTTTTCTCTTAAAAATTAATTTTATAGAGACGAATTAAGTAAAATTTTCGTTTTATTATGATATTTATATATGATATCAATAAGTTAGTATCAGAAACCACATTTCATGCCAAATTCATATTCTATTACTTAAGTACACATAGACATCACTTGAAATTATTAGAATAAGATTCTAAATAATAACATTTACATTATTGATTTGTTAATGTTATTATTTTGAATAAGATCCTAAATCATAATATTAACAATGTTGATTTGTTAGTTTCTTTATGATAAAGTTTATTCACTTAAATTGTAATGCATAGATATTTAAGTTATTTTAACTCTAAAATTCTAAAGTATAATGTATTGATATCATAATATGTTGTTTTAAGAAATGACCATGAAAATACGAAATAAATAAAATGACATTTTATATAGAAAGAGATGGATTAAAGTTATGAAAAGAAAAACATATTGTAAAAATAAAGTAGAGCTACTTCTATTGGAAACATGAAACCTATTAGATGGATACTAGGCAAAAGAACTGAGTTTGCTTTGAACATCATAGGATGCGTTGAAACACTCCAAATGCATGTCTTTGAATCAAAATGACATATACGTATACATATTACTTGGCTACTTAACGTAATTGTTTAACATAGTAGCCTTCTCAAGGTGACTATGTTTACTACGCCAAATCAACATTGGTAGAACGATTTACTTATTTTAAACTTTTTTTAAAAATTAATTATATGTTTTAAACACTAAAACAAGAGAATATGCAGATGACACAACTACAGAACAAACAAGTGATGAATGAAATTCCAGTTTTGATAAACCATTCAAGATTCATCGAAATTTTTGTGTTCTACCTCACCCCAAAAATTAAAAAAAAAAATTGCCCCATAAAGATAATAATAAATATCAATAAATTTTATGAACATATAGTAATGAAGATGATAGTAATCATATTGATTATCATTTTTTAATAGTTTTGAAACAAGGATGTGAAAGTGTTTGTCCTTTAGTTCATATTTTTTTAATGTTCATCTTTGAAGGCTCATATTAAAAATATTTTTAAATCATTTCTATTATATTGTGATCATGTTAAATAATGAACTCTTTTGCTAACCAATAAATATTTTTTTTAAATATGTCATATGGCACTCGTTATAATAACAAAGAAATTGCAATAGTGAATTCATCTATTTTAGAATAATTACAAACAAATAATGCTGACAAATATTGAAAAACTAAACTAAATAACAAAAAATTTAATGTAGATACTTTAAATTTTTTTCGAGTAATTTCATCCTGAATATTCTAAACATTTCAAAGTTTACCAAAAATAATCATGCATAAAAGTACTACGTAGACACCTAAATTCTCATGAAATTACAAAATAGTGAGAAAACTCATAGAAAAACAGCATCGTAAATAAAATGATGGATAGATATTGATATGACTTAAACAAGTTATTATATATAAAAGAAAACATAATTCAAGAATTAAAAATGAAATTTTTTTTACCATAATTAATAGGTTGAAATTTATATTTCATGAAAAACTTAATTTTTATTTTTGGTTTTAAAATTCCGTATTATAGGCTAAGCTCACAATCCTTCGAACACCCTAAAGACTCATAAGATACAAGTAGCGAACCACCATCATGCAATTACCATAGTGCGTTGATAAATGCATTTGGTAACTAATTTGCTACTAAGTGTTAGATGAGATGTACCCATAAAATGTATGCATTACATGACTATCCCAACTAATTTCATCTAATGTAATGAAATCTCAATTAATTTTACATTATTGAATGTTTTTTTTATCATTAATAAAATATCTTTTAGTTTATATGTGTTATTTTATAACACCCCTTTTATCTTTAAAGGACATGTTTTCACTACTAATTAAAATTTGCAGAGTACTACTACTTTTTTTACATTACTACTATTAATTTTTATTACATTAAGAAAGTTACATTCAATTATACAATAGATAGTGAGCCCGATTATTTGGACCTTATTTTGAAAGATTTGAGTGTATTTAGTTAAGCTCATAAAAACAAACAAAACAAGAAAAACTATAAAAATATATTATACATCTTGTCAATACTTATAAACACCTTTTGAATATGATTTATTATTGGAAAAACACAAAGTCTCTGAAGAGTTTATCTAGTGTTACACTTTTTCTCTTAAAAATTAATTTTATAGAGACGAATTAAGTAAAATTTTCGTTTTATTATGATATTTATATATGATATCAATAAGTTAGTATCAGAAACCACATTTCATGCCAAATTCATATTCTATTACTTAAGTACACATAGACATCACTTGAAATTATTAGAATAAGATTCTAAATAATAACATTTACATTATTGATTTGTTAATGTTATTATTTTGAATAAGATCCTAAATCATAATATTAACAATGTTGATTTGTTAGTTTCTTTATGATAAAGTTTATTCACTTAAATTGTAATGCATAGATATTTAAGTTATTTTAACTCTAAAATTCTAAAGTATAATGTATTGATATCATAATATGTTGTTTTAAGAAATGACCATGAAAATACGAAATAAATAAAATGACATTTTATATAGAAAGAGATGGATTAAAGTTATGAAAAGAAAAACATATTGTAAAAATAAAGTAGAGCTACTTCTATTGGAAACATGAAACCTATTAGATGGATACTAGGCAAAAGAACTGAGTTTGCTTTGAACATCATAGGATGCGTTGAAACACTCCAAATGCATGTCTTTGAATCAAAATGACATATACGTATACATATTACTTGGCTACTTAACGTAATTGTTTAACATAGTAGCCTTCTCAAGGTGACTATGTTTACTACGCCAAATCAACATTGGTAGAACGATTTACTTATTTTAAACTTTTTTTAAAAATTAATTATATGTTTTAAACACTAAAACAAGAGAATATGCAGATGACACAACTACAGAACAAACAAGTGATGAATGAAATTCCAGTTTTGATAAACCATTCAAGATTCATCGAAATTTTTGTGTTCTACCTCACCCCAAAAATTAAAAAAAAAAATTGCCCCATAAAGATAATAATAAATATCAATAAATTTTATGAACATATAGTAATGAAGATGATAGTAATCATATTGATTATCATTTTTTAATAGTTTTGAAACAAGGATGTGAAAGTGTTTGTCCTTTAGTTCATATTTTTTTAATGTTCATCTTTGAAGGCTCATATTAAAAATATTTTTAAATCATTTCTATTATATTGTGATCATGTTAAATAATGAACTCTTTTGCTAACCAATAAATATTTTTTTTAAATATGTCATATGGCACTCGTTATAATAACAAAGAAATTGCAATAGTGAATTCATCTATTTTAGAATAATTACAAACAAATAATGCTGACAAATATTGAAAAACTAAACTAAATAACAAAAAATTTAATGTAGATACTTTAAATTTTTTTCGAGTAATTTCATCCTGAATATTCTAAACATTTCAAAGTTTACCAAAAATAATCATGCATAAAAGTACTACGTAGACACCTAAATTCTCATGAAATTACAAAATAGTGAGAAAACTCATAGAAAAACAGCATCGTAAATAAAATGATGGATAGATATTGATATGACTTAAACAAGTTATTATATATAAAAGAAAACATAATTCAAGAATTAAAAATGAAATTTTTTTTACCATAATTAATAGGTTGAAATTTATATTTCATGAAAAACTTAATTTTTATTTTTGGTTTTAAAATTCCGTATTATAGGCTAAGCTCACAATCCTTCGAACACCCTAAAGACTCATAAGATACAAGTAGCGAACCACCATCATGCAATTACCATAGTGCGTTGATAAATGCATTTGGTAACTAATTTGCTACTAAGTGTTAGATGAGATGTACCCATAAAATGTATGCATTACATGACTATCCCAACTAATTTCATCTAATGTAATGAAATCTCAATTAATTTTACATTATTGAATGTTTTTTTATCATTAATAAAATATCTTTTAGTTTATATATGTTATTTTATAACACCCCTTTTATCTTTAAAGGACATGTTTTCACTACTAATTAAAATTTGCAGAGTACTACTACTTTTTTTACATTACTACTATTAATTTTTATTACATTAAGAAAGTTACATTCAATTATACAATAGATAGTGAGCCCGATTATTTGGACCTTATTTTGAAAGATTTGAGTGTATTTAGTTAAGCTCATAAAAACAAACAAAACAAGAAAAACTATAAAAATATATTATACATCTTGTCAATACTTATAAACACCTTTTGAATATGATTTATTATTGGAAAAACACAAAGTCTCTGAAGAGTTTATCTAGTGTTACACTTTTTCTCTTAAAAATTAATTTTATAGAGACGAATTAAGTAAAATTTTCGTTTTATTATGATATTTATATATGATATCAATAAGTTAGTATCAGAAACCACATTTCATGCCAAATTCATATTCTATTACTTAAGTACACATAGACATCACTTGAAATTATTAGAATAAGATTCTAAATAATAACATTTACATTATTGATTTGTTAATGTTATTATTTTGAATAAGATCCTAAATCATAATATTAACAATGTTGATTTGTTAGTTTCTTTATGATAAAGTTTATTCACTTAAATTGTAATGCATAGATATTTAAGTTATTTTAACTCTAAAATTCTAAAGTATAATGTATTGATATCATAATATGTTGTTTTAAGAAATGACCATGAAAATACGAAATAAATAAAATGACATTTTATATAGAAAGAGATGGATTAAAGTTATGAAAAGAAAAACATATTGTAAAAATAAAGTAGAGCTACTTCTATTGGAAACATGAAACCTATTAGATGGATACTAGGCAAAAGAACTGAGTTTGCTTTGAACATCATAGGATGCGTTGAAACACTCCAAATGCATGTCTTTGAATCAAAATGACATATACGTATACATATTACTTGGCTACTTAACGTAATTGTTTAACATAGTAGCCTTCTCAAGGTGACTATGTTTACTACGCCAAATCAACATTGGTAGAACGATTTACTTATTTTAAACTTTTTTTAAAAATTAATTATATGTTTTAAACACTAAAACAAGAGAATATGCAGATGACACAACTACAGAACAAACAAGTGATGAATGAAATTCCAGTTTTGATAAACCATTCAAGATTCATCGAAATTTTTGTGTTCTACCTCACCCCAAAAATTAAAAAAAAAATTGCCCCATAAAGATAATAATAAATATCAATAAATTTTATGAACATATAGTAATGAAGATGATAGTAATCATATTGATTATCATTTTTTAATAGTTTTGAAACAAGGATGTGAAAGTGTTTGTCCTTTAGTTCATATTTTTTAATGTTCATCTTTGAAGGCTCATATTAAAAATATTTTTAAATCATTTCTATTATATTGTGATCATGTTAAATAATGAACTCTTTTGCTAACCAATAAATATTTTTTTAAATATGTCATATGGCACTCGTTATAATAACAAAGAAATTGCAATAGTGAATTCATCTATTTTAGAATAATTACAAACAAATAATGCTGACAAATATTGAAAAACTAAACTAAATAACAAAAAATTTAATGTAGATACTTTAAATTTTTTTCGAGTAATTTCATCCTGAATATTCTAAACATTTCAAAGTTTACCAAAAATAATCATGCATAAAAGTACTACGTAGACACCTAAATTCTCATGAAATTACAAAATAGTGAGAAAACTCATAGAAAAACAGCATCGTAAATAAAATGATGGATAGATATTGATATGACTTAAACAAGTTATTATATATAAAAGAAAACATAATTCAAGAATTAAAAATGAAATTTTTTTTACCATAATTAATAGGTTGAAATTTATATTTCATGAAAAACTTAATTTTTATTTTTGGTTTTAAAATTCCGTATTATAGGCTAAGCTCACAATCCTTCGAACACCCTAAAGACTCATAAGATACAAGTAGCGAACCACCATCATGCAATTACCATAGTGCGTTGATAAATGCATTTGGTAACTAATTTGCTACTAAGTGTTAGATGAGATGTACCCATAAAATGTATGCATTACATGACTATCCCAACTAATTTCATCTAATGTAATGAAATCTCAATTAATTTTACATTATTGAATGTTTTTTTTATCATTAATAAAATATCTTTTAGTTTATATATGTTATTTTATATTGTTTTTTTCTTTTTTTTATATAACACCCAACCCGGGGACCCACACCCCTTTTATCTTTAAAGGACATGTTTTCACTACTAATTAAAATTTGCAGAGTACTACTACTTTTTTTACATTACTACTATTAATTTTTATTACATTAAGAAAGTTACATTCAATTATACAATAGATAGTGAGCCCGATTATTTGGACCTTATTTTGAAAGATTTGAGTGTATTTAGTTAAGCTCATAAAAACAAACAAAACAAGAAAAACTATAAAAATATATTATACATCTTGTCAATACTTATAAACACCTTTTGAATATGATTTATTATTGGAAAAACACAAAGTCTCTGAAGAGTTTATCTAGTGTTACACTTTTTCTCTTAAAAATTAATTTTATAGAGACGAATTAAGTAAAATTTTCGTTTTATTATGATATTTATATATGATATCAATAAGTTAGTATCAGAAACACATTTCATGCCAAATCATATTCTATTACTTAAGTACACATAGACATCACTTGAAATTATTAGAATAAGATTCTAAATAATAACATTTACATTATTGATTTGTTAATGTTATTATTTTGAATAAGATCCTAAATCATAATATTAACAATGTTGATTTGTTAGTTTCTTTATGATAAAGTTTATTCACTTAAATTGTAATGCATAGATATTTAAGTTATTTTAACTCTAAAATTCTAAAGTATAATGTATTGATATCATAATATGTTGTTTTAAGAAATGACCATGAAAATACGAAATAAATAAAATGACATTTTATATAGAAAGCTGTTGTTTTTTTTTTTTCTTTGTGTGTTTTGTGTTTGGTTAGATGGATTAAAGTTATGAAAAGAAAAACATGTAATTTGTGGTTTTTTTTTCTGGTTTGATTGTAAAAATAAAGTAGAGCTACTTCTATTGGAAACATGAAACCTATTAGATGGATACTAGGCAAAAGAACTGAGTTTGCTTTGAACATCATAGGATGCGTTGAAACACTCCAAATGCATGTCTTTGAATCAAAATGACATATACGTATACATATTACTTGGCTACTTAACGTAATTGTTTAACATAGTAGCCTTCTCAAGGTGACTATGTTTACTACGCCAAATTAACATTGGTAGAACGATTTACTTATTTTAAACTTTTTTTAAAAATTAATTATATGTTTCAAACACTAAAACAAGAGAATATGCAGATGACACAACTACAGAACAAACAAGTGATGAATGAAATTCCAGTTTTGATAAACCATTCAAGATTCATCGAAATTTTTGTGTTCTACCTCACCCCAAAAATTAAAAAAAAAAGCCCCATAAAGATAATAATAAATATCAATAATTTTATGAACATATAGTAATGAAGATGATAGTAATCATATTGATTTCATTTTTTAATAGTTTTGAAACAAGGATGTGAAAGTGTTTGTCCTTTAGTTCATATTTTTTTAATGTTCATCTTTGAAGGCTCATATTAAAAATATTTTTAAATCATTTCTATTATATTGTGATCATGTTAAATAATGAACTCTATTGCTAACCAATAAATAATTTTTTTAAATATGTCCAATGGCACTCGTTATAATAACAAAGAAATTGCAATAGTGAATTAATCTATTTTAGAATAATTACAAACAAATATGGAAAAACTAAAACTAAATAAACAAAAAATTAATGTAGATACTTTAAATTTTTTTCGAGTAATTTCATCCTGAATATTCTAAACATTTCAAAGTTTACCAAAATAATCATGCATAAAAGTACTACGTAGACACCTAAATTCTCATGAAATTACAAAATAGTGAGAAAACTCATAGAAAAACAGCATCGTAAATAAAATGATGGATAGATATTGATATGACTTAAACAAGTTATTATATATAAAGAAAACATAATTCAAGAATTAAAATGAATTTTTTTTACCATAATTAATAGGTTGAAATTTATATTTCATGAAAAACTTAATTTTTGTTTTTTGGTTTTAATTCCGTATTATAGGCTAAGCTCACAATCCTTCGAACACCCTAAAGACTCATAAGATACAAGTAGCGAACCACCATCATGCAATTACCATAGTGCGTTGATAATGCATTTGGTAACTAATTTGCTACTAAGTGTTAGATGAGATGTACCCATAAAATGTATGCATTACATGACTATCCCAACTAATTTCATCTAATGTAATGAAATCTCAATTAATTTTACATTATTGAATGTTTTTTTTATCATTAATAAATATCTTTTAGGTTTATATGTTATTTTATAACACCCCTTTTATCTTAAAGGACATGTTTTCACTACTAATTAAATTTGCAGAGTACTACTACTTTTTTTACATTACTACTATTTTTTATTACATTAAGAAGTTACATTCAATTATACAATAGATAGTGAGCCCGATTATTTGGACCTTATTTTGAAAGATTTGAGTGTATTTAGTTAAGCTCATAAAAACAAACAAAACAAGAAAAACTATAAAAATATATTATACATCTTGTCAATACTTATAACACCTTTTGAATATGATTTATTATTGGAAAAACACAAAGTCTCTGAAGAGTTTATCTAGTGTTACACTTTTTCTCTTAAAAATTAATTTTATAGAGACGAATTAAGTAAAATTTTCGTTTTATTATGATATTTATATATGATATCAATAAGTTAGTATCAGAAACCACATTTCATGCCAAATTCATATTCTATTACTTAAGTACACATAGACATCACTTGAAATTATTAGAATAAGATTCTAAATAATAACATTTACATTATTGATTTGTTAATGTTATTATTTTGAATAAGATCCTAAATCATAATATTAACAATGTTGATTTGTTAGTTTCTTTATGATAAAGTTTATTCACTTAAATTGTAATGCATAGATATTTAAGTTATTTTAACTCTAAAATTCTAAGTATAATGTATTGATATCATAATATGTTGTTTTAAGAAATGACCATGAAAATACGAAATAAAAAATGACATTTTATATAGAAAGAGATGGATTAAAGTTATGAAAAGAAAACATATTGTAAAAATAAAGTAGAGCTACTTCTATTGGAAACATGAAACCTATTAGATGGATACTAGGCAAAAGAACTGAGTTTGCTTTGAACATCATAGGATGCGTTGAAACACTCCAAATGCATGTCTTTGAATCAAAATGACATATACGTATACATATTACTTGGCTACTTAACGTAATTGTTTAACATAGTAGCCTTCTCAAGGTGACTATGTTTACTACGCCAAATCAACATTGGTAGAACGATTTACTTATTTTAAACTTTTTTAAAAAATTAATTATATGTTTTAAACACTAAAACAAGAGAATATGCAGATGACACAACTACAGAACAAACAAGTGATGAATGAAATTCCAGTTTTGATAAACCATTCAAGATTCATCGAAATTTTTGTGTTCTACTCACCCCAAAAATTAAAAAAAAAATTGCCCCATAAAGATAAATAAATATCAATAAATTTTATGAACATATAGTAATGAAGATGATAGTAATCATATTGATTATCATTTTTTAATAGTTTTGAAACAAGGATGTGAAAGTGTTTGTCCTTTAGTTCATATTTTTTTAATGTTCATCTTTGAAGGCTCATATTAAAAATATTTTAAATCATTTCTATTATATTGTGATCATGTTAAATAATGAACTCTTTTGCTAACCAATAAATATTTTTTTAAATATGTCATATGGCACTCGTTATAATAACAAAGAAATTGCAATAGTGAATTCATCTATTTTAGAATAATTACAAACAAATAATGCTGACAATATTGAAAACTAAACTAAATAACAAAAAATTTAATGTAGATACTTTAAATTTTTTTCGAGTAATTTCATCCTGAATATTCTAAACATTTCAAAGTTTACCAAAATAATCATGCATAAAAGTACTACGTAGACACCTAAATTCTCATGAAATTACAAATAGTGAGAAAACTCATAGAAAAACAGCATCGTAAATAAATGTGATGATATTGATATGACTTAAACAACAAGTTATTATATATAAAAGAAAACATAATTCAAGAATTAAAAATGAAATTTTTTTTACCATAATTAATAGGTTGAAATTTATATTTCATGAAAAACTTATTTTTATTTTTGGTTTTAAAATTCCGTATTATAGGCTAAGCTCACAATTCCTTCGAACACCCTAAAGACTCATAAGATACAAGTAGCGAACCACCATCATGCAATTACCATAGTGCGTTGATAAATGCATTTGGTAACTAATTGCTACTAAGTGTTAGATGAGATGTACCCATAAAATGTATGCATTACATGACTATCCCAACTAATTTCATCTAATGTAATGAAATCTCAATTAATTTTACATTATTGAATGTTTTTTTATCATTAATAAAATATCTTTTAGTTATATATGTTTATTTTATAACACCCCTTTTATCTTTAAAGGACATTTTTCACTACTAATTAAAATTTGCAGAGTACTACTACTTTTTTTTACATTACTACTATTAATTTTTATTACATTAAGAAAGTTACATTCAATTACAATAGATAGTGAGCCCGATTATTTGGACCTTATTTTGAAAGATTTGAGTGTATTTAGTTAAGCTCATAAAAACAAACAAAACAAGAAAAACTATAAAAATATATTATACATCTTGTCAATACTTATAAACACCTTTGAATATGATTTATTATTGGAAAAACACAAAGTCTCTGAAGAGTTTATCTAGTGTTACACTTTTTCTCTAAAAATTAATTTTATAGAGACGAATTAAGTAAAATTTTCGTTTTATTATGATATTTATATATGATATCAATAAGTTAGTATCAGAAACCACATTTCATGCCAAATTCATATTCTATTACTTAAGTACACATAGACATCACTTGAAATTATTAGAATAAGATTCTAAATAATAACATTTACATTATTGATTTGTTATGTTATTATTTTGAATAAGATATAAATCATAATATTAACAATGTTGATTTGTTAGTTTCTTTATGATAAAGTTTATTCACTTAAATTGTAATGCATAGATATTTAAGTTATTTTAACTCTAAAATTCTAAAGTATAATGTATTGATATCATAATATGTTGTTTTAAGAAATGACCATGAAAATACGAAATAAATAAAATGACATTTTATATAGAAAGAGATGGATTAAAGTTATGAAAAGAAAAACATATTGTAAAAATAAAGTAGAGCTACTTCTATTGGAAACATGAAACCTATTAGATGGATACTAGGCAAAAGAACTGAGTTTGCTTTGAACATCATAGGATGCGTTGAAACACTCCAAATGCATGTCTTTGAATCAAAATGACATATACGTATACATATTACTTGGCTACTTAACGTAATTGTTTAACATAGTAGCCTTCTCAAGGTGACTATGTTTACTACGCCAAATCAACATTGGTAGAACGATTTACTTATTTTAAAATTAATTATATTTTACAATAAACTGGTCAAAAGTAGATATAATGCTAAGTATGGTACTAATTAAACTTCCATACTTTCATATCTTTTGAGTTTAAAACTTCAAGACTTCAAGTTCCTTTTCATTATTTTATTTTTTATGGCACTTTCAACTGGAACTTGAAACATTTGACAAATGAGGGAATGGGATTTATTTTTCTTGTTCATATGCCATCATCATGAACAGTAGTCTTTGATAGAGTTGTGACCAACACCATTACAGTTGTCATAAGCACAAGTTTTTGACAGTTGTCATTGAAATTGCTTTGCTTTCCTAGGGGTCACTGATTGTTTTATTGATTATCGCTTACTTTATCATTTTAGTAATTGAGTCTCCTCTTACATATATCATTATGAATCTCTTAGAATTGAGTGTTCTTAATTAAAACTTTATTTTCCAAGGATCTCATTGGAGATTGGATTATGGGGCAATTCAGTATGAATGCGCTGAACCAGTATAAATTGCTATGCACTTTTCTCTTTAAATTCTTGTATAGATTTGTATGATCTTCGGTTTTATAGAACTATATAGGTATTTTTAGTTTATAGAACTATGTGGGTATTTCTTGTTTATAGAAATACTTGTTTATATAACTATTTCCTGAAGCATCTATCTTCAACATTAACCTAATGTGAGAAAAATAACATACTTGAGGAGCAAGAGAAAAATATACATATTGCGAAATAGGTTAAACATGTGAGACATGCATACCAAGCAACACATAAAAGTACTACGTAGACACCTAAATTCTCATGAAATTACAAAATAGTGAGAAAACTAATAGAAAAAGAGCATCGTAAATAAAATGATGGATAGATATTGATATGACTTAAACAAGTTATTATATATAAAAGAAAACATAATTCAAGAATTAAAAATTAAAATAATTTTACCATAATTAATAGGTTGAAATTTGTATTTCATGAAAAACTTAATTTTTATTTTTGGTTTTAAAATTCCGTATTATAGGCTAAGCTCACAACCCTTCGAGCACACCCTAAAGACTCATAAGATACAAGTAGCAAACCACCATCATGCAATTAGCATAGTGCATTGATAAATGCATTTGGTAACTAACTTGTTACTAAGTGTTAGATGAGATGTACCCATAAAATGTATGCATTACATGACTATCCCAACTAATTTCATCTAATGTAATGAAATCTCAATTAATTTTACATTATTGAATGTTTTTTTATCATTAATAAAATATCTTTTAGTTTATATATGTTATTTTATAACACCCCTTTTATTTTTAAAGGACACGTTTTCACTACTAATTAAAATTTGCAGAGTACTACTACTATTTTTACATTTCTACTATTAATTTTTATTACATTAAGAAAGTTACATTCAATTATACAATAGATAGTGAGCCCGATTATTTGGACCTTATTTTGAAAGATCTGAGTGTATTTAGTTAAGCTCATAAAAACAAACAAAACAAGAAAAACAATAAAAATATATTATACATCTTGTCAATACTTAGAAACACCTTTTGAATATGATTTATTATTGGAAAAACACAAAGTCTCTGAAGAGTTTATCTAGTGTTACACTTTTTCTCTTAAAAATTAATTTTATAGAGACGAATTAAGTAAATTTTTTGTTTTATTATGATATTTATATATGATATCAATAAGTTAGTATCAGAAATCACATTTCATGCCAAATTCGTATTCTATTACTTAAGTACACATAGACATCACCTGAAATTATTAGAATAAGATTCTAAATAATAACATTTACATTATTGATTTGTTAATGTTATTATTTTGAATAAGATCCTAAATCATAATATTAACAATGTTGATTTGTTAGTTTCTTTACGATAAAGTTTATTCACTTAAATTGTAATGTATAGATACTTAAGTTATTTTAGCTCTAAAATTCTAAAGTATAATGTATTGATATCATAATATGTTGTTTTAAGAAATGACCATGAAAATACGAAATAAAGAAAATGACATATTATATAGACAGAGATGGGTTAAAGTTATGAAAAGCAAAATCTATTGTAAAAATAAAGTAGAGCTACTTCTATTGGAAACATGAAACCTTTTAGATGGATACTAGGCAAAAGAACTGAGTTTGCTTTGAACATCATAGGATGCGTTGAAACACTCCAAATACATGTCTTTGAATCAAAATGACATATACGTATACATATTACTTGGCTACTTAACGTAATTGTTTAACATAGTAGCCTTCTCAAGGTGACTATGTTTACTACGCCAAATTAACATTGGTAGAACGATTTACTTATTTTAAACTTTTTTTAAAAATTAATTATATGTTTCAAACACTAAAACAAGAGAATATGCAGATGACACAACTACAGAACAAACAAGTGATGAATGAAATTCCAGTTTTGATAAACCATTCAAGATTCATCGAAATTTTTGTGTTCTACCTCACCCCAAAAATTAAAAAAAAAATTGCCCCATAAAGATAATAATAAATATCAATAAATTTTATGAACATATAGTAATGAAGATGATAGTAATCACATTGATTGTGATTTTTTAATAGTTTTGAAACAAGGATGTGAAAGTGTTTGTCCTTTAGTTCATATTTTTTTAATGTTCATCTTTAAAGGCTCATATTAAAAATATTTTAAATCATGTCTATTATATTGTGATCATGTTAAATAATGAACTCTATTGCTAGCCAATAAATAATTTTTTTAAATATGTCCAATGGCACTCGTTATAATAACAAAGAAATTGCAATAGTGAATTAATCTATTTTAGAATAATTACAAACAAATATGGAAAAACTAAACTAAATAACAAAAAATTTTAATGTAGATACTTTAAATTTTTTTCGAGTAATTTCATCCTGAATATTCTAAACATTTCAAAGTTTACCAAAAATAATCATGCATAAAAGTACTACGTAGACACCTAAATTCTCATGAAATTACAAAATAGTGAGAAAACTCATAGAAAAACAGCATCGTAAATAAAATGATGGATAGATATTGATATGACTTAAACAAGTTATTATATATAAAAGAAAACATAATTCAATAATTAAAAATGAATTTTTTTTTACCTTAATTAATAGGTTGAAATTTATATTTCATGAAAAACTTAATTTTTGTTTTTTGGTTTTAAAATTCCGTATTATAGGCTAAGCTCACAACCCTTCGAACACCCTAAAGACTCATAAGATACAAGTAGCAAACCACCATCATGCAATTACCATAGTGCGTTGATAAATGCATTTGGTAACTAACTTGCTACAAAGTGTTAGATGAGATGTACCCATAAAATGTATGCATTACATGACTATCCCAACTAATTTCATCTAATGTAATGAAATCTCAATTAATTTTACATTATTGAATGTTTTTTTTATCATTAATAAAATATCTTCTAGGTTATATATGTTATTTTATAACACCCCTTTTATCTTTAAAGGACACGTTTTCACTACTAATTAAAATTTGCAGAGTACTACTACTTTTTTTACATTACTACTATTAATTTTTATTACATTAAGAAAGTTACATTCAATTATACAATAGATAGTGAGCCCGATTATTTGGACCTTATTTTGAAAGATCTGAGTGTATTTAGTTAAGCTCATAAAAACAAACAAAACAAGAAAAACAATAAAAATATATTATACATCTTGTCAATACTTAGAAACACCTTTTGAATATGATTTATTATTGGAAAAACACAAAGTCTCTGAAGAGTTTATCTAGTGTTACACTTTTTCTCTTAAAAATTAATTTTATAGAGACGAATTAAGTAAAATTTTCGTTTTATTATGATATTTATATATGATATCAATAAGTTAGTATCAGAAACCACATTTCATGCCAAATTCATATTCTATTACTTAAGTACACATAGACATCACTTGAAATTATTAGAATAAGATTCTAAATAATAACATTTACATTATTGATTTGTTAATGTTATTATTTTGAATAAGATCCTAAATCATAATATTAACAATGTTGATTTGTTAGTTTCTTTATGATAAAGTTTATTCACTTAAATTGTAATGCATAGATATTTAAGTTATTTTAACTCTAAAATTCTAAAGTATAATGTATTGATATCATAATATGTTGTTTTAAGAAATGACCATGAAAATACGAAATAAATAAAATGACATTTTATATAGAAAGAGATGGATTAAAGTTATGAAAAGAAAAACATATTGTAAAAATAAAGTAGAGCTACTTCTATTGGAAACATGAAACCTATTAGATGGATACTAGGCAAAAGAACTGAGTTTGCTTTGAACATCATAGGATGCGTTGAAACACTCCAAATGCATGTCTTTGAATCAAAATGACATATACGTATACATATTACTTGGCTACTTAACGTAATTGTTTAACATAGTAGCCTTCTCAAGGTGACTATGTTTACTACGCCAAATCAACATTGGTAGAACGATTTACTTATTTTAAACTTTTTTTAAAAATTAATTATATGTTTAAACACTAAAACAAGAGAATATGCAGATGACACAACTACAGAACAAACAAGTGATGAATGAAATTCCAGTTTTGATAAACCATTCAAGATTCATCGAAATTTTTGTGTTCTACCTCACCCCAAAAATTAAAAAAAAAATTGCCCCATAAAGATAATAATAAATATCAATAAATTTTATGAACATATAGTAATGAAGATGATAGTAATCATATTGATTATCATTTTTTAATAGTTTTGAAACAAGGATGTGAAAGTGTTTGTCCTTTAGTTCATATTTTTTTAATGTTCATCTTTGAAGGCTCATATTAAAAATATTTTTAAATCATTTCTATTATATTGTGATCATGTTAAATAATGAACTCTTTTGCTAACCAATAAATATTTTTTTTAAATATGTCATATGGCACTCGTTATAATAACAAAGAAATTGCAATAGTGAATTCATCTATTTTAGAATAATTACAAACAAATAATGCTGACAAATATTGAAAAACTAAACTAAATAACAAAAAATTTAATGTAGATACTTTAAATTTTTTTCGAGTAATTTCATCCTGAATATTCTAAACATTTCAAAGTTTACCAAAAATAATCATGCATAAAAGTACTACGTAGACACCTAAATTCTCATGAAATTACAAAATAGTGAGAAAACTCATAGAAAAACAGCATCGTAAATAAAATGATGGATAGATATTGATATGACTTAAACAAGTTATTATATATAAAAGAAAACATAATTCAAGAATTAAAAATGAATTTTTTTTTACCATAATTAATAGGTTGAAATTTATATTTCATGAAAAACTTAATTTTTATTTTTGGTTTTAAAATTCCGTATTATAGGCTAAGCTCACAATCCTTCGAACACCCTAAAGACTCATAAGATACAAGTAGCGAACCACCATCATGCAATTACCATAGTGCGTTGATAAATGCATTTGGTAACTAACTTGCTACAAAGTGTTAGATGAGATGTACCCATAAAATGTATGCATTACATGACTATCCCAACTAATTTCATCTAATGTAATGAAATCTCAATTAATTTTACATTATTGAATGTTTTTTTTATCATTAATAAAATATCTTTTAGTTTATATGTGTTATTTTATAACACCCCTTTTATCCTTAAAGGACATGTTTTCACTACTAGTTAAAATTTGCAGAGTACTACTACTTTTTTTACATTACTACTATTAATTTTTATTACATTAAGAAAGTTACATTCAATTATACAATAGATAGTGAGCCCGATTATTTGGACCTTATTTTGAAAGATTTGAGTGTATTTAGTTAAGCTCATAAAAACAAACAAAACAAGAAAAACTATAAAAATATATTATACATCTTGTCAATACTTATAAACACCTTTTGAATATGATTTATTATTGGAAAAACACAAAGTCTCTGAAGAGTTTATCTAGTGTTACACTTTTTCTCTTAAAAATTAATTTTATAGAGACGAATTAAGTAAAATTTTCGTTTTATTATGATATTTATATATGATATCAATAAGTTAGTATCAGAAACCACATTTCATGCCAAATTCATATTCTATTACTTAAGTACACATAGACATCACTTGAAATTATTAGAATAAGATTCTAAATAATAACATTTACATTATTGATTTGTTAATGTTATTATTTTGAATAAGATCCTAAATCATAATATTAACAATGTTGATTTGTTAGTTTCTTTATGATAAAGTTTATTCACTTAAATTGTAATGCATAGATATTTAAGTTATTTTAACTCTAAAATTCTAAAGTATAATGTATTGATATCATAATATGTTGTTTTAAGAAATGACCATGAAAATACGAAATAAATAAAATGACATTTTATATAGAAAGAGATGGATTAAAGTTATGAAAAGAAAAACATATTGTAAAAATAAAGTAGAGCTACTTCTATTGGAAACATGAAACCTATTAGATGGATACTAGGCAAAAGAACTGAGTTTGCTTTGAACATCATAGGATGCGTTGAAACACTCCAAATGCATGTCTTTGAATCAAAATGACATATACGTATACATATTACTTGGCTACTTAACGTAATTGTTTAACATAGTAGCCTTCTCAAGGTGACTATGTTTACTACGCCAAATCAACATTGGTAGAACGATTTACTTATTTTAAACTTTTTTTAAAAATTAATTATATGTTTTAAACACTAAAACAAGAGAATATGCAGATGACACAACTACAGAACAAACAAGTGATGAATGAAATTCCAGTTTTGATAAACCATTCAAGATTCATCGAAATTTTTGTGTTCTACCTCACCCCAAAAATTAAAAAAAAAATTGCCCCATAAAGATAATAATAAATATCAATAAATTTTATGAACATATAGTAATGAAGATGATAGTAATCATATTGATTATCATTTTTTAATAGTTTTGAAACAAGGATGTGAAAGTGTTTGTCCTTTAGTTCATATTTTTTTAATGTTCATCTTTGAAGGCTCATATTAAAAATATTTTTAAATCATTTCTATTATATTGTGATCATGTTAAATAATGAACTCTTTTGCTAACCAATAAATATTTTTTTTAAATATGTCATATGGCACTCGTTATAATAACAAAGAAATTGCAATAGTGAATTCATCTATTTTAGAATAATTACAAACAAATAATGCTGACAAATATTGAAAAACTAAACTAAATAACAAAAAATTTAATGTAGATACTTTAAATTTTTTTCGAGTAATTTCATCCTGAATATTCTAAACATTTCAAAGTTTACCAAAATAATCATGCATAAAAGTACTACGTAGACACCTAAATTCTCATGAAATTACAAAATAGTGAGAAAACTCATAGAAAAACAGCATCGTAAATAAAATGATGGATAGATATTGATATGACTTAAACAAGTTATTATATATAAAAGAAAACATAATTCAAGAATTAAAATGAATTTTTTTTTACCATAATTAATAGGTTGAAATTTATATTTCATGAAAAACTTAATTTTTATTTTTGGTTTTAAAATTCCGTATTATAGGCTAAGCTCACAATCCTTCGAACACCCTAAAGACTCATAAGATACAAGTAGCGAACCACCATCATGCAATTACCATAGTGCGTTGATAAATGCATTTGGTAACTAATTTGCTACTAAGTGTTAGATGAGATGTACCCATAAAATGTATGCATTACATGACTATCCCAACTAATTTCATCTAATGTAATGAAATCTCAATTAATTTTACATTATTGAATGTTTTTTTTATCATTAATAAAATATCTTTTAGTTTATATGTGTTATTTTATAACACCCCTTTTATCCTTAAAGGACATGTTTTCACTACTAATTAAAATTTGCAGAGTACTACTACTTTTTTTACATTACTACTATTAATTTTTATTACATTAAGAAAGTTACATTCAATTATACAATAGATAGTGAGCCCGATTATTTGGACCTTATTTTGAAAGATTTGAGTGTATTTAGTTAAGCTCATAAAAACAAACAAAACAAGAAAAACTATAAAAATATATTATACATCTTGTCAATACTTATAAACACCTTTTGAATATGATTTATTATTGGAAAAACACAAAGTCTCTGAAGAGTTTATCTAGTGTTACACTTTTTCTCTTAAAAATTAATTTTATAGAGACGAATTAAGTAAAATTTTCGTTTTATTATGATATTTATATATGATATCAATAAGTTAGTATCAGAAACCACATTTCATGCCAAATTCATATTCTATTACTTAAGTACACATAGACATCACTTGAAATTATTAGAATAAGATTCTAAATAATAACATTTACATTATTGATTTGTTAATGTTATTATTTTGAATAAGATCCTAAATCATAATATTAACAATGTTGATTTGTTAGTTTCTTTATGATAAAGTTTATTCACTTAAATTGTAATGCATAGATATTTAAGTTATTTTAACTCTAAAATTCTAAAGTATAATGTATTGATATCATAATATGTTGTTTTAAGAAATGACCATGAAAATACGAAATAAATAAAATGACATTTTATATAGAAAGAGATGGATTAAAGTTATGAAAAGAAAAACATATTGTAAAAATAAAGTAGAGCTACTTCTATTGGAAACATGAAACCTATTAGATGGATACTAGGCAAAAGAACTGAGTTTGCTTTGAACATCATAGGATGCGTTGAAACACTCCAAATGCATGTCTTTGAATCAAAATGACATATACGTATACATATTACTTGGCTACTTAACGTAATTGTTTAACATAGTAGCCTTCTCAAGGTGACTATGTTTACTACGCCAAATCAACATTGGTAGAACGATTTACTTATTTTAAACTTTTTTTAAAAATTAATTATATGTTTTAAACACTAAAACAAGAGAATATGCAGATGACACAACTACAGAACAAACAAGTGATGAATGAAATTCCAGTTTTGATAAACCATTCAAGATTCATCGAAATTTTTGTGTTCTACCTCACCCCAAAAATTAAAAAAAAAATTGCCCCATAAAGATAATAATAAATATCAATAAATTTTATGAACATATAGTAATGAAGATGATAGTAATCATATTGATTATCATTTTTTAATAGTTTTGAAACAAGGATGTGAAAGTGTTTGTCCTTTAGTTCATATTTTTTTAATGTTCATCTTTGAAGGCTCATATTAAAAATATTTTTAAATCATTTCTATTATATTGTGATCATGTTAAATAATGAACTCTTTTGCTAACCAATAAATATTTTTTTTAAATATGTCATATGGCACTCGTTATAATAACAAAGAAATTGCAATAGTGAATTCATCTATTTTAGAATAATTACAAACAAATAATGCTGACAAATATTGAAAACTAAACTAAATAACAAAAAATTTAATGTAGATACTTTAAATTTTTTCGAGTAATTTCATCCTGAATATTCTAAACATTTCAAAGTTTACCAAAAATAATCATGCATAAAAGTACTACGTAGACACCTAAATTCTCATGAAATTACAAAATAGTGAGAAAACTCATAGAAAAACAGCATCGTAAATAAAATGATGGATAGATATTGATATGACTTAAACAAGTTATTATATATAAAGAAAACATAATTCAAGAATTAAAAATGAATTTTTTTTTACCATAATTAATAGGTTGAAATTTATATTTCATGAAAAACTTAATTTTTATTTTTGGTTTTAAAATTCCGTATTATAGGCTAAGCTCACAATCCTTCGAACACCCTAAAGACTCATAAGATACAAGTAGCGAACCACCATCATGCAATTACCATAGTGCGTTGATAAATGCATTTGGTAACTAATTTGCTACTAAGTGTTAGATGAGATGTACCCATAAAATGTATGCATTACATGACTATCCCAACTAATTTCATCTAATGTAATGAAATCTCAATTAATTTTACATTATTGAATGTTTTTTTTATCATTAATAAAATATCTTTTAGTTTATATGTGTTATTTTATAACACCCCTTTTATCCTTAAAGGACATGTTTTCACTACTAATTAAAATTTGCAGAGTACTACTACTTTTTTTACATTACTACTATTAATTTTTATTACATTAAGAAAGTTACATTCAATTATACAATAGATAGTGAGCCCGATTATTTGGACCTTATTTTGAAAGATTTGAGTGTATTTAGTTAAGCTCATAAAAACAAACAAAACAAGAAAAACTATAAAAATATATTATACATCTTGTCAATACTTATAAACACCTTTTGAATATGATTTATTATTGGAAAAACACAAAGTCTCTGAAGAGTTTATCTAGTGTTACACTTTTTCTCTTAAAAATTAATTTTATAGAGACGAATTAAGTAAAATTTTCGTTTTATTATGATATTTATATATGATATCAATAAGTTAGTATCAGAAACCACATTTCATGCCAAATTCATATTCTATTACTTAAGTACACATAGACATCACTTGAAATTATTAGAATAAGATTCTAAATAATAACATTTACATTATTGATTTGTTAATGTTATTATTTTGAATAAGATCCTAAATCATAATATTAACAATGTTGATTTGTTAGTTTCTTTATGATAAAGTTTATTCACTTAAATTGTAATGCATAGATATTTAAGTTATTTTAACTCTAAAATTCTAAAGTATAATGTATTGATATCATAATATGTTGTTTTAAGAAATGACCATGAAAATACGAAATAAATAAAATGACATTTTATATAGAAAGAGATGGATTAAAGTTATGAAAAGAAAAACATATTGTAAAAATAAAGTAGAGCTACTTCTATTGGAAACATGAAACCTATTAGATGGATACTAGGCAAAAGAACTGAGTTTGCTTTGAACATCATAGGATGCGTTGAAACACTCCAAATGCATGTCTTTGAATCAAAATGACATATACGTATACATATTACTTGGCTACTTAACGTAATTGTTTAACATAGTAGCCTTCTCAAGGTGACTATGTTTACTACGCCAAATCAACATTGGTAGAACGATTTACTTATTTTAAACTTTTTTTAAAAATTAATTATATGTTTTAAACACTAAAACAAGAGAATATGCAGATGACACAACTACAGAACAAACAAGTGATGAATGAAATTCCAGTTTTGATAAACCATTCAAGATTCATCGAAATTTTTGTGTTCTACCTCACCCCAAAAATTAAAAAAAAAATTGCCCCATAAAGATAATAATAAATATCAATAAATTTTATGAACATATAGTAATGAAGATGATAGTAATCATATTGATTATCATTTTTTAATAGTTTTGAAACAAGGATGTGAAAGTGTTTGTCCTTTAGTTCATATTTTTTAATGTTCATCTTTGAAGGCTCATATTAAAAATATTTTTAAATCATTTCTATTATATTGTGATCATGTTAAATAATGAACTCTTTTGCTAACCAATAAATATTTTTTTTAAATATGTCATATGGCACTCGTTATAATAACAAAGAAATTGCAATAGTGAATTCATCTATTTTAGAATAATTACAAACAAATAATGCTGACAAATATTGAAAAACTAAACTAAATAACAAAAAATTTAATGTAGATACTTTAAATTTTTTTCGAGTAATTTCATCCTGAATATTCTAAACATTTCAAAGTTTACCAAAAATAATCATGCATAAAAGTACTACGTAGACACCTAAATTCTCATGAAATTACAAAATAGTGAGAAAACTCATAGAAAAACAGCATCGTAAATAAAATGATGGATAGATATTGATATGACTTAAACAAGTTATTATATATAAAAGAAAACATAATTCAAGAATTAAAAATGAAATTTTTTTTACCATAATTAATAGGTTGAAATTTATATTTCATGAAAAACTTAATTTTTATTTTTGGTTTTAAAATTCCGTATTATAGGCTAAGCTCACAATCCTTCGAACACCCTAAAGACTCATAAGATACAAGTAGCGAACCACCATCATGCAATTACCATAGTGCGTTGATAAATGCATTTGGTAACTAATTTGCTACTAAGTGTTAGATGAGATGTACCCATAAAATGTATGCATTACATGACTATCCCAACTAATTTCATCTAATGTAATGAAATCTCAATTAATTTTACATTATTGAATGTTTTTTTTATCATTAATAAAATATCTTTTAGTTTATATGTGTTATTTTATAACACCCCTTTTATCCTTAAAGGACATGTTTTCACTACTAATTAAAATTTGCAGAGTACTACTACTTTTTTTACATTACTACTATTAATTTTTATTACATTAAGAAAGTTACATTCAATTATACAATAGATAGTGAGCCCGATTATTTGGACCTTATTTTGAAAGATTTGAGTGTATTTAGTTAAGCTCATAAAAACAAACAAAACAAGAAAAACTATAAAAATATTATACATCTTGTCAATACTTATAAACACCTTTTGAATATGATTTATTATTGGAAAAACACAAAGTCTCTGAAGAGTTTATCTAGTGTTACACTTTTTCTCTTAAAAATTAATTTTATAGAGACGAATTAAGTAAAATTTTCGTTTTATTATGATATTTATATATGATATCAATAAGTTAGTATCAGAAACCACATTTCATGCCAAATTCATATTCTATTACTTAAGTACACATAGACATCACTTGAAATTATTAGAATAAGATTCTAAATAATAACATTTACATTATTGATTTGTTAATGTTATTATTTTGAATAAGATCCTAAATCATAATATTAACAATGTTGATTTGTTAGTTTCTTTATGATAAAGTTTATTCACTTAAATTGTAATGCATAGATATTTAAGTTATTTTAACTCTAAAATTCTAAAGTATAATGTATTGATATCATAATATGTTGTTTTAAGAAATGACCATGAAAATACGAAATAAATAAAATGACATTTTATATAGAAAGAGATGGATTAAAGTTATGAAAAGAAAAACATATTGTAAAAATAAAGTAGAGCTACTTCTATTGGAAACATGAAACCTATTAGATGGATACTAGGCAAAAGAACTGAGTTTGCTTTGAACATCATAGGATGCGTTGAAACACTCCAAATGCATGTCTTTGAATCAAAATGACATATACGTATACATATTACTTGGCTACTTAACGTAATTGTTTAACATAGTAGCCTTCTCAAGGTGACTATGTTTACTACGCCAAATCAACATTGGTAGAACGATTTACTTATTTTAAACTTTTTTTAAAATTAATTATATGTTTTAAACACTAAAACAAGAGAATATGCAGATGACACAACTACAGAACAAACAAGTGATGAATGAAATTCCAGTTTTGATAAACCATTCAAGATTCATCGAAATTTTTGTGTTCTACCTCACCCCAAAAATTAAAAAAAAAATTGCCCCATAAAGATAATAATAAATATCAATAAATTTTATGAACATATAGTAATGAAGATGATAGTAATCATATTGATTATCATTTTTTAATAGTTTTGAAACAAGGATGTGAAAGTGTTTGTCCTTTAGTTCATATTTTTTTAATGTTCATCTTTGAAGGCTCATATTAAAAATATTTTTAAATCATTTCTATTATATTGTGATCATGTTAAATAATGAACTCTTTTGCTAACCAATAAATATTTTTTTTAAATATGTCATATGGCACTCGTTATAATAACAAAGAAATTGCAATAGTGAATTCATCTATTTTAGAATAATTACAAACAAATAATGCTGACAAATATTGAAAAACTAAACTAAATAACAAAAAATTTAATGTAGATACTTTAAATTTTTTTCGAGTAATTTCATCCTGAATATTCTAAACATTTCAAAGTTTACCAAAAATAATCATGCATAAAAGTACTACGTAGACACCTAAATTCTCATGAAATTACAAAATAGTGAGAAAACTCATAGAAAAACAGCATCGTAAATAAAATGATGGATAGATATTGATATGACTTAAACAAGTTATTATATATAAAAGAAAACATAATTCAAGAATTAAAAATGAAATTTTTTTTACCATAATTAATAGGTTGAAATTTATATTTCATGAAAAACTTAATTTTTATTTTTGGTTTTAAAATTCCGTATTATAGGCTAAGCTCACAATCCTTCGAACACCCTAAAGACTCATAAGATACAAGTAGCGAACCACCATCATGCAATTACCATAGTGCGTTGATAAATGCATTTGGTAACTAATTTGCTACTAAGTGTTAGATGAGATGTACCCATAAAATGTATGCATTACATGACTATCCCAACTAATTTCATCTAATGTAATGAAATCTCAATTAATTTTACATTATTGAATGTTTTTTTTATCATTAATAAAATATCTTTTAGTTTATATGTGTTATTTTATAACACCCCTTTTATCTTTAAAGGACATGTTTTCACTACTAATTAAAATTTGCAGAGTACTACTACTTTTTTTACATTACTACTATTAATTTTTATTACATTAAGAAAGTTACATTCAATTATACAATAGATAGTGAGCCCGATTATTTGGACCTTATTTTGAAAGATTTGAGTGTATTTAGTTAAGCTCATAAAAACAAACAAAACAAGAAAAACTATAAAAATATATTATACATCTTGTCAATACTTATAAACACCTTTTGAATATGATTTATTATTGGAAAAACACAAAGTCTCTGAAGAGTTTATCTAGTGTTACACTTTTTCTCTTAAAAATTAATTTTATAGAGACGAATTAAGTAAAATTTTCGTTTTATTATGATATTTATATATGATATCAATAAGTTAGTATCAGAAACCACATTTCATGCCAAATTCATATTCTATTACTTAAGTACACATAGACATCACTTGAAATTATTAGAATAAGATTCTAAATAATAACATTTACATTATTGATTTGTTAATGTTATTATTTTGAATAAGATCCTAAATCATAATATTAACAATGTTGATTTGTTAGTTTCTTTATGATAAAGTTTATTCACTTAAATTGTAATGCATAGATATTTAAGTTATTTTAACTCTAAAATTCTAAAGTATAATGTATTGATATCATAATATGTTGTTTTAAGAAATGACCATGAAAATACGAAATAAATAAAATGACATTTTATATAGAAAGAGATGGATTAAAGTTATGAAAAGAAAAACATATTGTAAAAATAAAGTAGAGCTACTTCTATTGGAAACATGAAACCTATTAGATGGATACTAGGCAAAAGAACTGAGTTTGCTTTGAACATCATAGGATGCGTTGAAACACTCCAAATGCATGTCTTTGAATCAAAATGACATATACGTATACATATTACTTGGCTACTTAACGTAATTGTTTAACATAGTAGCCTTCTCAAGGTGACTATGTTTACTACGCCAAATCAACATTGGTAGAACGATTTACTTATTTTAAACTTTTTTTAAAAATTAATTATATGTTTTAAACACTAAAACAAGAGAATATGCAGATGACACAACTACAGAACAAACAAGTGATGAATGAAATTCCAGTTTTGATAAACCATTCAAGATTCATCGAAATTTTTGTGTTCTACCTCACCCCAAAAATTAAAAAAAAAAATTGCCCCATAAAGATAATAATAAATATCAATAAATTTTATGAACATATAGTAATGAAGATGATAGTAATCATATTGATTATCATTTTTTAATAGTTTTGAAACAAGGATGTGAAAGTGTTTGTCCTTTAGTTCATATTTTTTTAATGTTCATCTTTGAAGGCTCATATTAAAAATATTTTTAAATCATTTCTATTATATTGTGATCATGTTAAATAATGAACTCTTTTGCTAACCAATAAATATTTTTTTTAAATATGTCATATGGCACTCGTTATAATAACAAAGAAATTGCAATAGTGAATTCATCTATTTTAGAATAATTACAAACAAATAATGCTGACAAATATTGAAAAACTAAACTAAATAACAAAAAATTTAATGTAGATACTTTAAATTTTTTTCGAGTAATTTCATCCTGAATATTCTAAACATTTCAAAGTTTACCAAAAATAATCATGCATAAAAGTACTACGTAGACACCTAAATTCTCATGAAATTACAAAATAGTGAGAAAACTCATAGAAAAACAGCATCGTAAATAAAATGATGGATAGATATTGATATGACTTAAACAAGTTATTATATATAAAAGAAAACATAATTCAAGAATTAAAAATGAATTTTTTTTACCATAATTAATAGGTTGAAATTTATATTTCATGAAAAACTTAATTTTTATTTTTGGTTTTAAAATTCCGTATTATAGGCTAAGCTCACAATCCTTCGAACACCCTAAAGACTCATAAGATACAAGTAGCGAACCACCATCATGCAATTACCATAGTGCGTTGATAAATGCATTTGGTAACTAATTTGCTACTAAGTGTTAGATGAGATGTACCCATAAAATGTATGCATTACATGACTATCCCAACTAATTTCATCTAATGTAATGAAATCTCAATTAATTTTACATTATTGAATGTTTTTTTTATCATTAATAAAATATCTTTTAGTTTATATATGTTATTTTATAACACCCCTTTTATCTTTAAAGGACATGTTTTCACTACTAATTAAAATTTGCAGAGTACTACTACTTTTTTTACATTACTACTATTAATTTTTATTACATTAAGAAAGTTACATTCAATTATACAATAGATAGTGAGCCCGATTATTTGGACCTTATTTTGAAAGATTTGAGTGTATTTAGTTAAGCTCATAAAAACAAACAAAACAAGAAAAACTATAAAAATATATTATACATCTTGTCAATACTTATAAACACCTTTTGAATATGATTTATTATTGGAAAAACACAAAGTCTCTGAAGAGTTTATCTAGTGTTACACTTTTTCTCTTAAAAATTAATTTTATAGAGACGAATTAAGTAAAATTTTCGTTTTATTATGATATTTATATATGATATCAATAAGTTAGTATCAGAAACCACATTTCATGCCAAATTCATATTCTATTACTTAAGTACACATAGACATCACTTGAAATTATTAGAATAAGATTCTAAATAATAACATTTACATTATTGATTTGTTAATGTTATTATTTTGAATAAGATCCTAAATCATAATATTAACAATGTTGATTTGTTAGTTTCTTTATGATAAAGTTTATTCACTTAAATTGTAATGCATAGATATTTAAGTTATTTTAACTCTAAAATTCTAAAGTATAATGTATTGATATCATAATATGTTGTTTTAAGAAATGACCATGAAAATACGAAATAAATAAAATGACATTTTATATAGAAAGAGATGGATTAAAGTTATGAAAAGAAAAACATATTGTAAAAATAAAGTAGAGCTACTTCTATTGGAAACATGAAACCTATTAGATGGATACTAGGCAAAAGAACTGAGTTTGCTTTGAACATCATAGGATGCGTTGAAACACTCCAAATGCATGTCTTTGAATCAAAATGACATATACGTATACATATTACTTGGCTACTTAACGTAATTGTTTAACATAGTAGCCTTCTCAAGGTGACTATGTTTACTACGCCAAATCAACATTGGTAGAACGATTTACTTATTTTAAACTTTTTTTAAAAATTAATTATATGTTTTAAACACTAAAACAAGAGAATATGCAGATGACACAACTACAGAACAAACAAGTGATGAATGAAATTCCAGTTTTGATAAACCATTCAAGATTCATCGAAATTTTGTGTTCTACCTCACCCCAAAAATTAAAAAAAAAAATTGCCCCATAAAGATAATAATAAATATCAATAAATTTTATGAACATATAGTAATGAAGATGATAGTAATCATATTGATTATCATTTTTTAATAGTTTTGAAACAAGGATGTGAAAGTGTTTGTCCTTTAGTTCATATTTTTTTAATGTTCATCTTTGAAGGCTCATATTAAAAATATTTTTAAATCATTTCTATTATATTGTGATCATGTTAAATAATGAACTCTTTTGCTAACCAATAAATATTTTTTTTAAATATGTCATATGGCACTCGTTATAATAACAAAGAAATTGCAATAGTGAATTCATCTATTTTAGAATAATTACAAACAAATAATGCTGACAAATATTGAAAAACTAAACTAAATAACAAAAAATTTAATGTAGATACTTTAAATTTTTTTCGAGTAATTTCATCCTGAATATTCTAAACATTTCAAAGTTTACCAAAAATAATCATGCATAAAAGTACTACGTAGACACCTAAATTCTCATGAAATTACAAAATAGTGAGAAAACTCATAGAAAAACAGCATCGTAAATAAAATGATGGATAGATATTGATATGACTTAAACAAGTTATTATATATAAAAGAAAACATAATTCAAGAATTAAAAATGAAATTTTTTTTACCATAATTAATAGGTTGAAATTTATATTTCATGAAAAACTTAATTTTTATTTTTGGTTTTAAAATTCCGTATTATAGGCTAAGCTCACAATCCTTCGAACACCCTAAAGACTCATAAGATACAAGTAGCGAACCACCATCATGCAATTACCATAGTGCGTTGATAAATGCATTTGGTAACTAATTTGCTACTAAGTGTTAGATGAGATGTACCCATAAAATGTATGCATTACATGACTATCCCAACTAATTTCATCTAATGTAATGAAATCTCAATTAATTTTACATTATTGAATGTTTTTTTTATCATTAATAAAATATCTTTTAGTTTATATGTGTTATTTTATAACACCCCTTTTATCCTTAAAGGACATGTTTTCACTACTAATTAAAATTTGCAGAGTACTACTACTTTTTTTACATTACTACTATTAATTTTTATTACATTAAGAAAGTTACATTCAATTATACAATAGATAGTGAGCCCGATTATTTGGACCTTATTTTGAAAGATTTGAGTGTATTTAGTTAAGCTCATAAAAACAAACAAAACAAGAAAAACTATAAAAATATATTATACATCTTGTCAATACTTATAAACACCTTTTGAATATGATTTATTATTGGAAAAACACAAAGTCTCTGAAGAGTTTATCTAGTGTTACACTTTTTCTCTTAAAAATTAATTTTATAGAGACGAATTAAGTAAAATTTTCGTTTTATTATGATATTTATATATGATATCAATAAGTTAGTATCAGAAACCACATTTCATGCCAAATTCATATTCTATTACTTAAGTACACATAGACATCACTTGAAATTATTAGAATAAGATTCTAAATAATAACATTTACATTATTGATTTGTTAATGTTATTATTTTGAATAAGATCCTAAATCATAATATTAACAATGTTGATTTGTTAGTTTCTTTATGATAAAGTTTATTCACTTAAATTGTAATGCATAGATATTTAAGTTATTTTAACTCTAAAATTCTAAAGTATAATGTATTGATATCATAATATGTTGTTTTAAGAAATGACCATGAAAATACGAAATAAATAAAATGACATTTTATATAGAAAGAGATGGATTAAAGTTATGAAAAGAAAAACATATTGTAAAAATAAAGTAGAGCTACTTCTATTGGAAACATGAAACCTATTAGATGGATACTAGGCAAAAGAACTGAGTTTGCTTTGAACATCATAGGATGCGTTGAAACACTCCAAATGCATGTCTTTGAATCAAAATGACATATACGTATACATATTACTTGGCTACTTAACGTAATTGTTTAACATAGTAGCCTTCTCAAGGTGACTATGTTTACTACGCCAAATCAACATTGGTAGAACGATTTACTTATTTTAAACTTTTTTTAAAAATTAATTATATGTTTTAAACACTAAAACAAGAGAATATGCAGATGACACAACTACAGAACAAACAAGTGATGAATGAAATTCCAGTTTTGATAAACCATTCAAGATTCATCGAAATTTTTGTGTTCTACCTCACCCCAAAAATTAAAAAAAAAAATTGCCCCATAAAGATAATAATAAATATCAATAAATTTTATGAACATATAGTAATGAAGATGATAGTAATCATATTGATTATCATTTTTTAATAGTTTTGAAACAAGGATGTGAAAGTGTTTGTCCTTTAGTTCATATTTTTTTAATGTTCATCTTTGAAGGCTCATATTAAAAATATTTTTAAATCATTTCTATTATATTGTGATCATGTTAAATAATGAACTCTTTTGCTAACCAATAAATATTTTTTTTAAATATGTCATATGGCACTCGTTATAATAACAAAGAAATTGCAATAGTGAATTCATCTATTTTAGAATAATTACAAACAAATAATGCTGACAAATATTGAAAAACTAAACTAAATAACAAAAAATTTAATGTAGATACTTTAAATTTTTTTCGAGTAATTTCATCCTGAATATTCTAAACATTTCAAAGTTTACCAAAAATAATCATGCATAAAAGTACTACGTAGACACCTAAATTCTCATGAAATTACAAAATAGTGAGAAAACTCATAGAAAAACAGCATCGTAAATAAAATGATGGATAGATATTGATATGACTTAAACAAGTTATTATATATAAAAGAAAACATAATTCAAGAATTAAAAATGAAATTTTTTTACCATAATTAATAGGTTGAAATTTATATTTCATGAAAAACTTAATTTTTATTTTTGGTTTTAAAATTCCGTATTATAGGCTAAGCTCACAATCCTTCGAACACCCTAAAGACTCATAAGATACAAGTAGCGAACCACCATCATGCAATTACCATAGTGCGTTGATAAATGCATTTGGTAACTAATTTGCTACTAAGTGTTAGATGAGATGTACCCATAAAATGTATGCATTACATGACTATCCCAACTAATTTCATCTAATGTAATGAAATCTCAATTAATTTTACATTATTGAATGTTTTTTTTATCATTAATAAAATATCTTTTAGTTTATATGTGTTATTTTATAACACCCCTTTTATCCTTAAAGGACATGTTTTCACTACTAATTAAAATTTGCAGAGTACTACTACTTTTTTTACATTACTACTATTAATTTTTATTACATTAAGAAAGTTACATTCAATTATACAATAGATAGTGAGCCCGATTATTTGGACCTTATTTTGAAAGATTTGAGTGTATTTAGTTAAGCTCATAAAAACAAACAAAACAAGAAAAACTATAAAAATATATTATACATCTTGTCAATACTTATAAACACCTTTTGAATATGATTTATTATTGGAAAAACACAAAGTCTCTGAAGAGTTTATCTAGTGTTACACTTTTTCTCTTAAAAATTAATTTTATAGAGACGAATTAAGTAAAATTTTCGTTTTATTATGATATTTATATATGATATCAATAAGTTAGTATCAGAAACCACATTTCATGCCAAATTCATATTCTATTACTTAAGTACACATAGACATCACTTGAAATTATTAGAATAAGATTCTAAATAATAACATTTACATTATTGATTTGTTAATGTTATTATTTTGAATAAGATCCTAAATCATAATATTAACAATGTTGATTTGTTAGTTTCTTTATGATAAAGTTTATTCACTTAAATTGTAATGCATAGATATTTAAGTTATTTTAACTCTAAAATTCTAAAGTATAATGTATTGATATCATAATATGTTGTTTTAAGAAATGACCATGAAAATACGAAATAAATAAAATGACATTTTATATAGAAAGAGATGGATTAAAGTTATGAAAAGAAAAACATATTGTAAAAATAAAGTAGAGCTACTTCTATTGGAAACATGAAACCTATTAGATGGATACTAGGCAAAAGAACTGAGTTTGCTTTGAACATCATAGGATGCGTTGAAACACTCCAAATGCATGTCTTTGAATCAAAATGACATATACGTATACATATTACTTGGCTACTTAACGTAATTGTTTAACATAGTAGCCTTCTCAAGGTGACTATGTTTACTACGCCAAATCAACATTGGTAGAACGATTTACTTATTTTAAACTTTTTTTAAAAATTAATTATATGTTTTAAACACTAAAACAAGAGAATATGCAGATGACACAACTACAGAACAAACAAGTGATGAATGAAATTCCAGTTTTGATAAACCATTCAAGATTCATCGAAATTTTTGTGTTCTACCTCACCCCAAAAATTAAAAAAAAAATTGCCCCATAAAGATAATAATAAATATCAATAAATTTTATGAACATATAGTAATGAAGATGATAGTAATCATATTGATTATCATTTTTTAATAGTTTTGAAACAAGGATGTGAAAGTGTTTGTCCTTTAGTTCATATTTTTTTAATGTTCATCTTTGAAGGCTCATATTAAAAATATTTTTAAATCATTTCTATTATATTGTGATCATGTTAAATAATGAACTCTTTTGCTAACCAATAAATATTTTTTTTAAATATGTCATATGGCACTCGTTATAATAACAAAGAAATTGCAATAGTGAATTCATCTATTTTAGAATAATTACAAACAAATAATGCTGACAAATATTGAAAAACTAAACTAAATAACAAAAATTTAATGTAGATACTTTAAATTTTTTTCGAGTAATTTCATCCTGAATATTCTAAACATTTCAAAGTTTACCAAAAATAATCATGCATAAAAGTACTACGTAGACACCTAAATTCTCATGAAATTACAAAATAGTGAGAAAACTCATAGAAAAACAGCATCGTAAATAAAATGATGGATAGATATTGATATGACTTAAACAAGTTATTATATATAAAAGAAAACATAATTCAAGAATTAAAAATGAAATTTTTTTTACCATAATTAATAGGTTGAAATTTATATTTCATGAAAAACTTAATTTTTATTTTTGGTTTTAAAATTCCGTATTATAGGCTAAGCTCACAATCCTTCGAACACCCTAAAGACTCATAAGATACAAGTAGCGAACCACCATCATGCAATTACCATAGTGCGTTGATAAATGCATTTGGTAACTAATTTGCTACTAAGTGTTAGATGAGATGTACCCATAAAATGTATGCATTACATGACTATCCCAACTAATTTCATCTAATGTAATGAAATCTCAATTAATTTTACATTATTGAATGTTTTTTTTATCATTAATAAAATATCTTTTAGTTTATATGTGTTATTTTATAACACCCCTTTTATCTTTAAAGGACATGTTTTCACTACTAATTAAAATTTGCAGAGTACTACTACTTTTTTTACATTACTACTATTAATTTTTATTACATTAAGAAAGTTACATTCAATTATACAATAGATAGTGAGCCCGATTATTTGGACCTTATTTTGAAAGATTTGAGTGTATTTAGTTAAGCTCATAAAAACAAACAAAACAAGAAAAACTATAAAAATATATTATACATCTTGTCAATACTTATAAACACCTTTTGAATATGATTTATTATTGGAAAAACACAAAGTCTCTGAAGAGTTTATCTAGTGTTACACTTTTTCTCTTAAAAATTAATTTTATAGAGACGAATTAAGTAAAATTTTCGTTTTATTATGATATTTATATATGATATCAATAAGTTAGTATCAGAAACCACATTTCATGCCAAATTCATATTCTATTACTTAAGTACACATAGACATCACTTGAAATTATTAGAATAAGATTCTAAATAATAACATTTACATTATTGATTTGTTAATGTTATTATTTTGAATAAGATCCTAAATCATAATATTAACAATGTTGATTTGTTAGTTTCTTTATGATAAAGTTTATTCACTTAAATTGTAATGCATAGATATTTAAGTTATTTTAACTCTAAAATTCTAAAGTATAATGTATTGATATCATAATATGTTGTTTTAAGAAATGACCATGAAAATACGAAATAAATAAAATGACATTTTATAGAAAGAGATGGATTAAAGTTATGAAAAGAAAAACATATTGTAAAAATAAAGTAGAGCTACTTCTATTGGAAACATGAAACCTATTAGATGGATACTAGGCAAAAGAACTGAGTTTGCTTTGAACATCATAGGATGCGTTGAAACACTCCAAATGCATGTCTTTGAATCAAAATGACATATACGTATACATATTACTTGGCTACTTAACGTAATTGTTTAACATAGTAGCCTTCTCAAGGTGACTATGTTTACTACGCCAAATCAACATTGGTAGAACGATTTACTTATTTTAAACTTTTTTAAAAATTAATTATATGTTTTAAACACTAAAACAAGAGAATATGCAGATGACACAACTACAGAACAAACAAGTGATGAATGAAATTCCAGTTTTGATAAACCATTCAAGATTCATCGAAATTTTTGTGTTCTACCTCACCCCAAAATTAAAAAAAAAAATTGCCCCATAAAGATAATAATAAATATCAATAAATTTTATGAACATATAGTAATGAAGATGATAGTAATCATATTGATTATCATTTTTTAATAGTTTTGAAACAAGGATGTGAAAGTGTTTGTCCTTTAGTTCATATTTTTTTAATGTTCATCTTTGAAGGCTCATATTAAAAATATTTTTAAATCATTTCTATTATATTGTGATCATGTTAAATAATGAACTCTTTTGCTAACCAATAAATATTTTTTTAAATATGTCATATGGCACTCGTTATAATAACAAAGAAATTGCAATAGTGAATTCATCTATTTTAGAATAATTACAAACAAATAATGCTGACAAATATTGAAAAACTAAACTAAATAACAAAAAATTTAATGTAGATACTTTAAATTTTTTTCGAGTAATTTCATCCTGAATATTCTAAACATTTCAAAGTTTACCAAAAATAATCATGCATAAAAGTACTACGTAGACACCTAAATTCTCATGAAATTACAAAATAGTGAGAAAACTCATAGAAAAACAGCATCGTAAATAAAATGATGGATAGATATTGATATGACTTAAACAAGTTATTATATATAAAAGAAAACATAATTCAAGAATTAAAAATGAAATTTTTTTTACCATAATTAATAGGTTGAAATTTATATTTCATGAAAAACTTAATTTTTATTTTTGGTTTTAAAATTCCGTATTATAGGCTAAGCTCACAATCCTTCGAACACCCTAAAGACTCATAAGATACAAGTAGCGAACCACCATCATGCAATTACCATAGTGCGTTGATAAATGCATTTGGTAACTAATTTGCTACTAAGTGTTAGATGAGATGTACCCATAAAATGTATGCATTACATGACTATCCCAACTAATTTCATCTAATGTAATGAAATCTCAATTAATTTTACATTATTGAATGTTTTTTTTATCATTAATAAAATATCTTTTAGTTTATATATGTTATTTTATAACACCCCTTTTATCTTTAAAGGACATGTTTTCACTACTAATTAAAATTTGCAGAGTACTACTACTTTTTTTACATTACTACTATTAATTTTTATTACATTAAGAAAGTTACATTCAATTATACAATAGATAGTGAGCCCGATTATTTGGACCTTATTTTGAAAGATTTGAGTGTATTTAGTTAAGCTCATAAAAACAAACAAAACAAGAAAAACTATAAAAATATATTATACATCTTGTCAATACTTATAACACCTTTTGAATATGATTTATTATTGGAAAAACACAAAGTCTCTGAAGAGTTTATCTAGTGTTACACTTTTTCTCTTAAAATTAATTTTATAGAGACGAATTAAGTAAAATTTTCGTTTTATTATGATATTTATATATGATATCAATAAGTTAGTATCAGAAACCACATTTCATGCCAAATTCATATTCTATTACTTAAGTACACATAGACATCACTTGAAATTATTAGAATAAGATTCTAAATAATAACATTTACATTATTGATTTGTTAATGTTATTATTTTGAATAAGATCCTAAATCATAATATTAACAATGTTGATTTGTTAGTTTCTTTATGATAAAGTTTATTCACTTAAATTGTAATGCATAGATATTTAAGTTATTTTAACTCTAAAATTCTAAAGTATAATGTATTGATATCATAATATGTTGTTTTAAGAAATGACCATGAAAATACGAAATAAATAAAATGACATTTTATATAGAAAGAGATGGATTAAAGTTATGAAAAGAAAAACATATTGTAAAAATAAAGTAGAGCTACTTCTATTGGAAACATGAAACCTATTAGATGGATACTAGGCAAAAGAACTGAGTTTGCTTTGAACATCATAGGATGCGTTGAAACACTCCAAATGCATGTCTTTGAATCAAAATGACATATACGTATACATATTACTTGGCTACTTAACGTAATTGTTTAACATAGTAGCCTTCTCAAGGTGACTATGTTTACTACGCCAAATCAACATTGGTAGAACGATTTACTTATTTTAAACTTTTTTTAAAAATTAATTATATGTTTTAAACACTAAAACAAGAGAATATGCAGATGACACAACTACAGAACAAACAAGTGATGAATGAAATTCCAGTTTTGATAAACCATTCAAGATTCATCGAAATTTTTGTGTTCTACCTCACCCCAAAAATTAAAAAAAAAATTGCCCCATAAAGATAATAATAAATATCAATAAATTTTATGAACATATAGTAATGAAGATGATAGTAATCATATTGATTATCATTTTTTAATAGTTTTGAAACAAGGATGTGAAAGTGTTTGTCCTTTAGTTCATATTTTTTTAATGTTCATCTTTGAAGGCTCATATTAAAAATATTTTTAAATCATTTCTATTATATTGTGATCATGTTAAATAATGAACTCTTTTGCTAACCAATAAATATTTTTTTAAATATGTCATATGGCACTCGTTATAATAACAAAGAAATTGCAATAGTGAATTCATCTATTTTAGAATAATTACAAACAAATAATGCTGACAAATATTGAAAAACTAAACTAAATAACAAAAAATTAATGTAGATACTTTAAATTTTTTTCGAGTAATTTCATCCTGAATATTCTAAACATTTCAAAGTTTACCAAAAATAATCATGCATAAAAGTACTACGTAGACACCTAAATTCTCATGAAATTACAAAATAGTGAGAAAACTCATAGAAAAACAGCATCGTAAATAAATGATGGATAGATATTGATATGACTTAAACAAGTTATTATATATAAAAGAAAACATAATTCAAGAATTAAAAATGAAATTTTTTTTACCATAATTAATAGGTTGAAATTTATATTTCATGAAAAACTTAATTTTTATTTTGGTTTTAAAATTCCGTATTATAGGCTAAGCTCACAATCCTTCGAACACCCTAAAGACTCATAAGATACAAGTAGCGAACCACCATCATGCAATTACCATAGTGCGTTGATAAATGCATTTGGTAACTAATTTGCTACTAAGTGTTAGATGAGATGTACCCATAAAATGTATGCATTACATGACTATCCCAACTAATTTCATCTAATGTAATGAAATCTCAATTAATTTTACATTATTGAATGTTTTTTTTTATCATTAATAAAATATCTTTTAGTTTATATGTTATTTTTTTATAACACCCTTTTATCCTTAAAGGACATGTTTTCACTACTAATTAAAATTTGCAGAGTACTACTACTTTTTTTACATTACTACTATTAATTTTTATTACATTAAGAAAGTTACATTCAATTATACAATAGATAGTGAGCCCGATTATTTGGACCTTATTTTGAAAGATTTGAGTGTATTTAGTTAAGCTCATAAAAAAAACAAAACAAGAAAAACTATAAAATATATTATACATCTTGTCAATACTTATAAACACCTTTTGAATATGATTTATTATTGGAAAAACACAAAGTCTCTGAAGAGTTTATCTAGTGTTACACTTTTTCTCTTAAAATTAATTTTATAGAGACGAATTAAGTAAAATTTTCGTTTTATTATGATATTTATATATGATATCAATAAGTTAGTATCAGAAACCACATTTCATGCCAAATTCATATTCTATTACTTAAGTACACATAGACATCACTTGAAATTATTAGAATAAGATTCTAAATAATAACATTTACATTATTGATTTGTTAATGTTATTATTTTGAATAAGATCCTAAATCATAATATTAACAATGTTGATTTGTTAGTTTCTTTATGATAAAGTTTATTCACTTAAATTGTAATGCATAGATATTTAAGTTATTTTAACTCTAAAATTCTAAAGTATAATGTATTGATATCATAATATGTTGTTTTAAGAAATGACCATGAAAATACGAAATAAATAAAATGACATTTTATAGAAAGAGATGGATTAAAGTTATGAAAAGAAAACATATTGTAAAAATAAAGTAGAGCTACTTCTATTGGAAACATGAAACCTATTAGATGGATACTAGGCAAAAGAACTGAGTTTGCTTTGACTATTCACTGATGCGTTGAAACACTCCAAAGCATGTCTTTGAATCAAATGACATATACGTATACATATTACTTGGCTACTTAACGTAATGTTTAACATAGTAGCCTTCTCAAGGTGACTATGTTACTACGCCAAATCAACATTGGTAGAACGATTTACTTATTTTAAACTTTTTTTAAAAATTAATTATATGTTTTAAACACTAAAACAAGAGAATATGCAGATGACACAACTACAGAACAAACAAGTGATGAATGAAATTCCAGTTTTGATAAACCATTCAAGATTCATCGAAAATTTTGTGTTCTACCTCACCCCAAAAATTAAAAAAAAAAATTGCCCATAAAGATAATAATAAATATCAATAAATTTTATGAACATATAGTAATGAAGATGATAGTAATCATATTGATTATCATTTTTTAATAGTTTTGAAACAAGGATGTGAAAGTGTTTGTCCTTTAGTTCATATTTTTTTAATGTTCATCTTTGAAGGCTCATATTAAAAATATTTTTAAATCATTTCTATTATATTGTGATCATGTTAAATAATGAACTCTTTTGCTAACCAATAAATATTTTTTTAAATATGTCATATGGCACTCGTTATAATAACAAAGAAATTGCAATAGTGAATTCATCTATTTTAGAATAATTACAAACAAATAATGCTGACAAATATTGAAAAACTAAACTAAATAACAAAAAATTAATGTAGATACTTTAAATTTTTTCGAGTAATTTCATCCTGAATATTCTAAACATTTCAAAGTTTACCAAAAATAATCATGCATAAAAGTACTACGTAGACACCTAAATTCTCATGAAATTACAAAATAGTGAGAAAACTCATAGAAAAACAGCATCGTAAATAAAATGATGGATAGATATTGATATGACTTAAACAAGTTATTATATATAAAAGAAAACATAATTCAAGAATTAAAATGAAATTTTTTTACCATAATTAATAGGTTGAAATTATATTTCATGAAAAACTTAATTTTTATTTTTGGTTTTAAAATTCCGTATATAGGCTAAGCTCACAATCCTTCGAACACCCTAAAGACTCATAAGATACAAGTAGCGAACCACCATCATGCAATTACCATAGTGCGTTGATAAATGCATTTGGTAACTAATTTGCTACTAAGTGTTAGATGAGATGTACCCATAAAATGTATGCATTACATGACTATCCCAACTAATTTCATCTAATGTAATGAAATCTCAATTAATTTTACATTATTGAATGTTTTTTTTTCATTAATAAAATATCTTTTAGTTTATATGTGTTATTTTATAACACCCCTTTTATCTTTAAAGGACATGTTTTCACTACTAATTAAAATTTGCAGAGTACTACTACTTTTTTTTACATTACTACTATTAATTTTATTACATTAAGAAAGTTACATTCAATTATACAATAGATAGTGAGCCCGATTATTTGGACCTTATTTTGAAAGATTTGAGTGTATTTAGTTAAGCTCATAAAAACAAACAAAACAAAAAAAACTATAAAAATTATACATCTTGTCAATACTTAAAACACCTTTTGAATATGATTTATTATTGGAAAAACACAAAGTCTCTGAAGAGTTTATCTAGTGTTACACTTTTCTCTTAAAAATTTTTTATAGAGACGAATTAAGTAAATTTTCGTTTTATTATGATATTTATATGATATCAATAAGTTAGTATCAGAAACCACATTTCATGCCAAATTCATATTCTATTACTTAAGTACACATAGACATCACTTGAAATTATTAGAATAAGATTCTAAATAATAACATTTACATTATTGATTTGTTAATGTTATTATTTTGAATAAGATCCTAAATCATAATATTAACAATGTTGATTTGTTAGTTTCTTTATGATAAAGTTTATTCACTTAAATTGTAATGCATAGATATTTAAGTTATTTTAACTCTAAAATTCTAAAGTATAATGTATTGATATCATAATATGTTGTTTTAAGAAATGACCATGAAAATACGAAATAAATAAAATGACATTTTATATAGAAAGAGATGGATTAAAGTTATGAAAAGAAAAACATATTGTAAAAATAAGTAGAGCTACTTCTATTGGAAACATGAACCTATTAGATGGATACTAGGCAAAAGAACTGAGTTTGCTTTGAACATCATAGGATGCGTTGAAACACTCCAAATGCATGTCTTTGAATCAAAATGACATATACGTATACATATTACTTGGCTACTTAACGTAATTGTTTAACATAGTAGCCTTCTCAGGTGACTATGTTTACTACGCCAAATCAACATTGGTAGAACGATTTACTTATTTTAAACTTTTTTAAAAATTAATTATATGTTTTAAACACTAAAACAAGAGAATATGCAGATGACACAACTACAGAACAAACAAGTGATGAATGAAATTCCAGTTTTGATAAACCATTCAAGATTCATCGAAATTTTTGTGTCTACCTCACCCCAAAAATTAAAAAAAAAATTGCCCCATAAAGATAATAATAAATATCAATAAATTTTATGAACATATAGTAATGAAGATGATAGTAATCATATGATTATCATTTTTAATAGTTTTGAAACAAGGATGTGAAAGTGTTTGTCCTTTAGTTCATTTTTTTTAATGTTCATCTTTGAAGGCTCATATTAAAAATATTTTAAATCATTTCTATTATATTGTGATCATGTTAAATAATGAACTCTTTTGCTAACCAATAAAATTTTTTTTAAATATGTCATATGGCACTCGTTATAATACAAAGAAATTGCAATAGTGAATTCATCTATTTTAGAATAATACAAACAAATAATGCTGACAAATATTGAAAAACTAAACTAAATAACAAAAATTTAATGTAGATACTTTAAATTTTTTCGAGTAATTTCATCTGAATATTCTAACATTTCAAAGTTTACCAAAAATAATCATGCATAAAAGTACTACGTAGACACCTAAATTCTCATGAAATTACAAAATAGTGAGAAAACTCATAGAAAAACAGCATCGTAAATAAAATGTGGATAGATATTGATATGACTTAAACAAGTTATTATATAAAAAGAAAACATAATTCAAGAATTAAAAATGAATTTTTTTTTACCATAATTAATAGGTTGAAATTTATATTTCATGAAAAACTTAATTTTATTTTTGGTTTTTAAATTCCGTATTATAGGCTAAGCTCACAATCCTTCGAACACCTAAAGACTCATAAGATACAAGTAGCGAACCACCATCATGCAATACATAGTGCGTTGATAAATGCATTTGGTAACTAATTTGCTATAGTGTTAGATGAGATGTACCCATAAAATGTATGCATTAACATGACTATCCAACTAATTTCATCTAATGTAATGAAATCTCAA